>NC_133792.1:20832064-21132064 GCF_003597395.2 Chelonoidis abingdonii
CCCCCCGCAGCCCGGCAGGGATTCCCGGGGGCAGCGAGCCAGGCGGTGGGACCAGCCTCCAGCAGCAGCTTGGTACCGGCTTGTATTGTTAGGCTGTTCCCGGGCCGGGGAGGAGAGGGTGTCTGCGGCAGGCAGGAGATGAAGGGTACCTTGTGAGAGGGCTAGAGACCGAGCCTCAGCTTGTCTTTATCTGAACGGCTGTGATGAATATGGGATTTGTGCCCGTGCCTCGCTGATACGGGCTGGTAACAACTGCAAAGGGTGGTGGTTGTTTTAAGCAAAACTGAAACGCAGGGTTTAAAAGGAGGAGGTGGGCTTACATGTCTTTCAGGCGTGGGAGCATTTTCAATTGCTAAATAAATCGAGCCAATAAAAATCTTTTGAGGGTCTAAAGGCCTGTGTTGTTCAGTCTACAGTATTGTGCCTGGTGCGATGCATTTGAATGAGCTGTTCAGGCAGCTAGTCTTCTGTGTTTGTGTTTTTTAAATGTAATGGAAACCATTGCATTGTTTTTGTTTCAGATGGTGGATGTTGATGTTTGTGCGGTTGGAGATAGCACCAGAAGAAAAATGGATGCCCTGACAGATAGTGCAGTTGAGATTGTCCCTTTGGAGCTCTATGATTCAGCCAGAGCAAAAATAGCTGCTAATCTACAATGGATCTGTGCTAAAGCCTATGGAATAGGTAAAATCGCTTTTATCGGGCAATCGTTCTTGTCTCTGTTCTTGCCCTTTTCATCTCCCCTGCCATCACACAAGTAATTAAATCAGGCTTAAATCACCTTTGTTTTCATTATCAATAATGTGTCAAATCTGTTCCCATGTAATAATCTAGTATTTCATGATGCATCTAATAAGAATAAAGCAAACAATCAAAATGAAGAGGTGTATCAGGAAACCTGACAGTGAATGCTATCTATTGTCACTATGAATGATTTGTACTTCCAAAATCTTATTGTTTTTCTAAATAGGTTTTTCCTAAACCGAGCTGTTTGTTACCACCTGCAGACGTTTAGCTCATGTAGGCCTCAAAGGCTTTATCCTGATTCGTTGTCTAGTCATCTTTGCAGATTGGTGTTAAGACCTTAATGCTGTTTTTTTTTTACCACATTGTCATGTTATCTTCTTTTATTTTAATTATGTAATTTATGAATTTGCTTCTAATGAGTAGCAGACTATTCCTTTTTTCCCAAAACGTGAACAAAGCTAATTTATGAGTTACAAATGCATTTATGTACATTCAAGAGTACAGGGGAGGAGGTAGTGTGATAAAGTAAGGCAAGATTCTTCTATAAGCTGTTCTTTGTCAGAAACCATTGAAATCCAAAGAGTTTTCCTATGGCAATAATAAAGATTATGTTGGAACCTTGCAATACTTTCACAGGCATCTGTATCTACTGTACCTATTGCAGTAGACCTGCTTGTATATTGTGAATTTTTGCTTGCTATCATTTGAACATAAATAGCCATGTTGTATATAAACTTGATGGAATACTTGTCTTTATACAAAACATAACAAAAAACATGTAAAATCTTGTTTTGGAAAATTAGATAGCCCTGTTAATCTAACTCTAATTTGCCAAACTCCTAATATGCTTACTGGATTAACACTAGCTTACTTTGTGACAGGGCTGAGCCAAACAATACATTCCTGCAATTAAATATTTTAGACTGTTTTCAACAAGAATATTGCTTTCTTCTAGTATTTTCAGAACTGTCAATATTCTGTCACTTTTGCATTTTTCTACAATTAAGAATAAAAGAGAGTGATATTGTTAGTTTTAAAATTTATTTTCCTTTCAACAGAGTGTGAAGTTATTGCATTTTATGAGAGGATTAAAGGGTAAAATAACAATAGTATGATTATCTAAACAAAAAAATTCTGATGCAGCCTTTGGGGGTGTAAATAACATAAATGTTGACTACTGCTACCACTGTTAATAATTGGATACTCATGAAATATATTCATGTAGGACAATGTCTGTTTAGTTTTCAAGTGCTTCAGTTGTTTGTAATGCCTCATTAAAGAGATTTTTAGTGAGTAGAAATAAAACATGCTTTGCAAGTTATAGAGGTTCATTGTTTATATTTTGGCTTTGTTTCAAAAGAAGGACCTAATCCTGCATTAGGATCCACACACATGGATCCTGTGGTGCAGAGGAAGGATGACTGACTGCCTCATATTTACATTGGTATTAACCTTTGTGGGACTCCATAGGCTCAGAGATCTGTACTTATGCCTTAATACTGCATCAATTTGCTAAATTTGTAGCGTGTACTGGTTAGAAAACTAGCTGTTATTAAATCAGTTGTCCTTTTCAACACTAGAAATTTAGCTTAAAATTCTTATTTTTATTAAAAACAATATACCATTGCTAGTGATAGACATGACGAGAACACTTGTGTAGAGAAGACTTCTGTGGCTACTGGCATTTTTTTCCCTCTGTCATGTGGACCTGCTTGGATCAAATGTAAATAAAGAGTTAAATGTCGGCAACAGTAGGAACATTATTTTCGGTAGGTACTTTCATTGTGACTACCACTGGTTGGCTTCAGTGGGACTAGTTGCAATGTGTAAAGTTAAGCATGTGCAGAAATATTTGTAGGATCTGGACCTGAGTGAATTGTCTCCATATGGTGATACAAAAAAAGTTGCTTTGAGATATATTAGCATTACTTTTCTTTTTCTTTCCTAATCACGATACATCCTTTTCTACATTGTCTTCAGTGACTGCTTTCCTCCATGATTTTCTCTTTCTTTACATGATGCTTGTTCTTTCTGTTTTCTTCTTATAAAATCTATCTGTATCATACTCTGTTTCTAGTTTTACTCCGTTCTCTTCTACTTCTAACTCCCACATGCTTATTAATTTGTATTATGATGGCATCCAAGGGCCTCAATGAAAATTGACTACTCTGCTGGTGGTTTAGAAATACACAGGAAAACATCATCCCTACCCCAAAGAGCTTAATTTTAGGGCTTGACTACATGATGAAGTAACGTGCACAACAGGGCTGTGATTTCTAAAGTACACTGATGTGCTGTGCATTAATTGGACTGTATAGATCTTGTTGGTGCATTCTAAAGTTTACTTAGTGCACTTTAACGTAATGCTGTTTGAAAAAGTACTATGTTAAAGCACACTAGGAACCTTCAGTGCATACAAGAATGGTCTACTCTGTTCACTTAATGCATAGCACATCAGACGAGTTACTGCGCTTTAGAAAACACACCCCTGCACTGCGTATTATCCTACCACATCGACGATCCCTGATAAGTAAATGTAACAAGAAGTGGAGAGAGGGAAAATGACAGTGATAGTTAACCTAGGTAACAGTGTAATTCTATGTGCTTATGGTTCCAGATCACTTGAAAATTTTTAAGCTCCATTTATGTGAAAAGTCTTTAAGACACTTACTTAGCAAACAAACATTATGTAAAATAAAGGGAGGCCCCACTAGCCACAGGGCAGTGCCCTGTAGTGAAAGCCTAGCCCCAGTGTCTGCAAGATGCTGAGATTTCTACCACTGAGCTCTTGCAGTGGCTCCTGCTTTGAGATTCTAAGTTTAGTGTTAGGCTGGCTAGTAGGTATCTGAGAAATAAGAAGTGCACCAACAGCTTCCTCTGGCTGCTGAAAGGAAGGACCCCTCTGGCTGTGGGGACAGATTTGTGAAAAAATAAGAGGGTTTTTTTTTTTTTTTTTGAGGGGGAACCCTGTTCTTTTTTCCTTTTGAACTGCTACTTCACTGAAGTATTTACACAAATATAATATTTGAGAGCTGTGGGTACTAAAGTGTTCAGTTTTGTCTGAATATCCGCTGTAACTGTTCAAAAATGTTAAAAGGGAGATGTCGAGAACATTAAGGTTCTTGTTATGCCTGTTTGTCTTGTTAGGAAATAATGAAAAAGTTGTCCAACTGTCTAGAAGCACAGAATGAAAGAGGAATGAATGGGTGGAGTTGTTGGTCATTATAGGGGTGTGGCTAGTGGTTAGAATAAACTTCCTTTGGATGTTGAAGAGGGGAGTAGATGGAGCTGTGAATTTTTATGGGGTCTTGGCTTACTAGAATCTAGATAGGTCTGGAAGGTGGGCAAGACATCTGACCCCTTGTTTTATGTATAAAGTTGGCAAGGTTATCTTATTGTTTCATGCTTCTGTATTGAATTTACAAGGTGATGATTTCTCAGTCTGACTATAATAAATGTGAAAGCCAATGATCAGTACTGCAAATGGATTATTAATGTTTAATGATTACCAAATGTTGGTGTATGAATTTGTCTGAATTAGCATGGCTAAAGTTGAAATAAGTGGTAGGAAAAATTGAATGGATTAAAGTAATGAAAACCTAATTTGCAAGTAAAATGTACACACCATCAAGAGTTAGATAGATAACGGTTTTGTTCATCTGAAAGTTCAGGGAATCTTTTTTCATATACTTCAAGATCAAATGGGCTGTTGAATGAAACTTTTCTATTGGAAGTGGAAGAGCAGAAAGTTGATGAGATTGTTCTGCAAGTGAGATCTCTTTATGCCATTGTCTTTAAAAACATAGCTATGGTAATTTAAGCCTTTGTCTTGGGCTTATCATCATCATCATTCAGGAAAAGTCTGTGATGTCTTTGGTACCTAAAATAGAGCAAAGATCAATTTGTGATTATGCCTGAAATTGACAGGCAAAACTCAAACTTGATAAGAAATTTTCAGCCTTTGTTCATGCTAGCACAAAATGAGCAATTCAAAAATAGTGGAGCACTTTGCCCTTGATATACTCTTCCAGGCTAATTTAAACTATCTGGACCAGTACTAGAATAAGAAATAGGAAAAACAAAAGAGAGAAATAATAGAATCTGCATTGACATTCATTGGTAGAATGAGAAATAACCCAAGAATTGCTGTATGCATCTATATAAGAAGAATACTTTGCTATTTAATGTTATCGATTCTTTATCTGACAAGAAGCTTGTATAATACTGTGCTTCAGTTCCTGAAGATGTCATCATGAATGTAGAGTAGTATAAAGAGATCTTTGCTGTTTAACTAGAAGGATGTAAAGTTTGCAGTCGTCATAAACTTTGATGTTTGGGTGTTCAGCCGAAGTCACTCAGGTGCTTTTGAAGATCCCACCTTAACGTACAAAAGCAATTGACAGAAGTTTTAAAGGAACTTGGGAGTCTATGGGTGGTATTTTTGCGGACTCCTTGCTTGATTTTAAACAATAGGCCACATGCTGGAAAACATTTGCCAAACAGCATAGTGAAATGGACCTGATCTTTGTCAGTTTTACTTTACTGTCAGGGGTCTGAATAGCAGCAGTCAAAAACTGACAAAACTGGTGAGTTTTCATTTTGCTGAATCTTGAAAAAACAATGAGCAGTAATAAAGGTATTGGAGGTCTGCAGGTTTAGTAAGACAGTACTGCATCACTTTACATTTGGAAAGTTATCTTCGTAACCCTCAAGATGAGGAGCTTTAAATTCTTAAATGAAAACTCAGAATCTACAAAATAAAGGGAAACTTTCCTTGGTGAGTGTCTACTTGCTAAGGCTAAGTGCATTTTTTTTTTTTTCCCCCAAACCCTGGCCTATAAAAATATCATTGCATCTGTTTAACAGATGGAGAAACAGAGCCAAAAAAAACAAACTATAACCCTTGGTTGGGAGCACTGTAGTCTGGTGGCTTACTCAGAGGACTTGTAGGGGAAGGATCAGATGTGGTTCCTAATTTTGGTTCTGGTACTAGTTGCTGTGACCTTTAGTAAGTCAGATAACTTCTGAGCCTTTGTTTTCCTGTCTATGAAGCAGCAGTAGTATTTACGTACTAAATAATGTTTTGTGGTGCTATATAGGAGCAAGTATTACTGGCAAACATGAAATGGAGCTTCTGGTTCCCAGCTCTATGCTAAATCTACTAGATTATTAGGCTTCAGAGGTGGTATCTTCAAGAATACAAGTTTTTCAAAGTAGCTCTTTGCTGTTTTGCAAAGATTTTAAATTACAGAACATTTTTCTAGATATTTGAGATGACTACAATTTCATTGAAGTTTTACCATTTTAAAACATGCAGATTTCATGGAGGAAGGAAGTCTACAATTAATATTTTACCCATGTTACTAATGTATACATTTGTGGTATTCACCTTTTTAGTTTGAGCACCAAATGCCATAAAAATTAACTTTTTTATTTCATTTTGACAGTAAAATTGGATCTAGGTCCAGTCCACATCACTCTTGCGACTGTGATAGCAACATCTATGTATAAGGTTTCTAGCCTGGTTTTCCTGACTGATGTGGGTAGGGTTTTTTCCCTCCCAAGTAACATTATTATAGATGACCTGAGAGAAGTCTATAATACAGTTCTATAATATAATTATAAGGACAAAAATCTCTTCTAATTGGTCAGGGAAACATGCAGGAATGACTTCAGACCATAATGTAGACGAGGCCTTAATTGCAGAGCAGGGGTGATTAATGCTTTATTGCATTTTAGTGTAGTTTTAAGTATACACATGTAGGGCTTACTTAAATGATTGTGTAGACTTACTACTAAGTTAAAATTTGATATAAAATTAAATTTTTGCTTGGATTTTGGTTCTGTATCGTGGTATAACACCTCAAACAGCGTTATACTACTACCTGCTTTTGTAGTTTAGATGACAAGTCAGATGTTTCAAACTGGTGCATTATTCCTTAACCATGATGTGTGTGTGCATGTGTGTGAGTGAGAGAGGGGGTAAGGAAATTGTATCGTGGGGGGGGGGTGGGAGAGACACACTCTGGAAAATGTTTAGCTGGCTGCTGTTAAATTTGAAGTTATTTTAAAAGTTACTTAAGTAACTTTTTTTTTTTAGTGATCTGTTGTATACCAAGTGATTTACACATAAGACTGCTCACTTTTGGAAAACAGAATTCATTAGCATGCGTTAGAATAAAAACTTTCTCATCAGGAATAATACAAATTTCCTTTTGAATATTTCTTCTGAAAATAGCTCACCTATCTTTCTGCTTTACTCACTGGAACAATTCATTTTTTTTTTAGTTAATTGGAGATATACCAATCTCCTAGAACTGGAAGGGACCGGTCATCGAATCCAGCCCCCTGCCTTCACTAGCAGGACCAAATACTGATTTTTGCCCCAGATCCCTAAGTGGCCCCCTCAAGGATTGAACTCACAACCCTGGGTTAGCAGGCCAGTGCTCAAATCACTGAGCTATCCCTCCCACAAAGAGCACCTAAGATTCTATGCTGCTGAGACTTGAATGCTAAAATAGATTATTACCTCATTATAAATCCTTCTGGCGTATCAGATTAATTGAGAGAGATCAATGCAATGATCTTCTCTCCATAGTGGGTTGTCTATCAGCTTGTCCATGTAGTTTTGCAGACAGGTATCCCCTTGTGACATTTGCATAAAATCAACATATGAAGGAGATCCATCCACCTCTTACTTTTTAATGTAGCACACTGGATTTTTAGACAAAATAGTATTCACAGAACATGCTGAATAAGTGACTCGCCCCCTCCCCTATCTGACACGCTATAGTTCTGCATATTTCTGTGAACAAACGTTGTGAGTAGTTTTGAAGATTGTTTTTTGAGCACCTAAATTTGACTAAAACTAGCAATTGGGAGATTATGAAGTCCTCTGCCATTGTATTATTAGGAACAACTGATCAAAAAGTTTGATATAAAAAACAAGTTATTTATGCAAAATTTTATATGTAGCATTGCTTGTTACTTGAAAACTGACAACTTTGGGGATTAACATGGTAGTATAGTGGGTTTTTTTGTTTTTTTTTTTAATATACTAAGTGTTTGGGACTTTTTGTTTTACAAGGATATATATTAATTATTAAACTAATGAGTTCAAATTAGGATTTTTATACTGTATCTTAGATGTAATTAACAGTTTTAGAGTTAACTCTGCTGTATTTATTTTCAGAGAAGTCTAAGGCTTTGTCTACACTACCATTTGTGCCGGCAAAATTTGTGTTTCTTGGGTGTGGGGAAAAAAACACATCCCTGAGTAATATAAGATACCTTATATTACTCCCACCGACATAGCTAACACAGCTCGTTGGGGTGGTTTTATTACCTTGATAGGAAAGCAGCTTTTAGTGGCGCAGCTGTGTCAGTGCTGCTGTAAGCTCACTCATGTAGACGTAACCTAAATGCATTCACAGTTTAGAAAATGCTAATATGTGTAAAAGGACACTTAGAAAAGGTGAACTGGACTGTTTGGTTACCTAACTTGTACTTGATGATTGTGTGTGGTTAAAAAGCTGCTTATGAGCGCTGGAACACACTTTTTATTTAAAAAAAAAAAAAAAAAACCATTGCATTTTTTAATGGGGAGGCAGAGTAAATATTTATATGGTATTTCAAAGTTTATGCCACTATATGAGGGGTTGTGATGGGAAAAGGTATCTTAAAATTTTAGAATTTTTTTTGTCATTTAATACTGTATCAGTAGGCTAATTCAATTGATCTAATTCTGTTAGTGTATTCCCTACATTAGGGAGGTGTACGAATTTTTGAATCCATAAATATTGTGCATGAGCGGAGAGAAGGGGACAGGAGGTATGTGTTGTTTTTTTGGATGGCTGCGTACTACATATAGAGAGGTAACTGGCAGTTAGAGGTGTGAGACTTTGACTTGTTAGATGATCTAGCCTTTCCTTTAAAATGGGTTTTGAACCTTAGAAGTGATGTGTGCTGAGGAAGACAGTCTCTTAGACCAAGGAATAACCTAAATGTGTGATGTTGCTAGGAAAGCTTTTATTGCCAATGTTTGAGATTAATACTTTACATGTTGCAAAACCACAAGGGTATTATTCGAGTCTTCTGAAACTCGTGATCGTAAACATTATACCATTCATTCTGCATCACATTTTTTCCCACTTAGATTTTTTTAGTTTCCAAATTTTCTGCTTCATTAATCAAGCTAGTTACTAAGGTTCAGGTATTCTTCCTGTGGGTTTATTTTAATGATATCCACAAGAACAGTATAAGTAAATCTGTATTATAAATACAAAAGCTTACATTGTTACAATTTTTAGTCATTGACTCTAGCTATGAGAGTCGCCAAACAAATCCTGTAAAATTGGTTTAAATTTATAAAGTATCTTGAGAGACTTTTCTTCTAAATTTGTTATTACTAGAATCAGTGGTTAAACATCCTGTTGAGTTGAGTGGGTGTAATATCAAATCCATCAGGAGTTAATATTGCCTATTGTGTGTGTATGTTGTATGTTTCTATTTGTAATTTGTTAAAACTGATAGGCCTTAGCATTTAGGCATTAAATTGATTAAACTTCCTTGCATTTTTTTCTGAAGGAATATTTTTACTTCTAACTCTGATATATAAGGTACAAAAAATCCTAGAAAACTAGACTGGACAAACATTGCTATGGAATTAATCAGTGACATTAAAGAACAACAGTAAACCTCAAATGATTTTTGGTACTTATGTGGAGATTGAAATTATTTCTAGCTTTGATCTTCATGTTAATTGTTCAGAACAGCAGTTGGTAATGTTTTTGGATGAGTTGTGGACTGTGTACTATACTGCCCATCATAAACCGGGGCAAATTAATTCTTCTAATTACCTTTAAAATATTTTTCTTAAAACTCAAACCAAAAATCTTAGGATGGCATTATAGAAAGGTAGGTAAACAGTGCTGCTATACCTTGTATTGCTGAATTTGCAGTCTCTTTATTCAGATGGGAACCTGAAGGGATACCATCAAACTGAAAACTACTCAGTTTCAAAAGTGAAGTGAAAAGTAGTTTCATGTACTACACTTATTCTGGGCACTTCTGCCAATTTTTGTGGTTGTACAGTCAAATTTTCATGTCTTTGAAATGTTTTTCTCTTCTATTGTCTTGTCAAAACCCACCAAAATTGTGAACTATATAGAGAAATCAGTGAAAAGAACTATACGTAAAGTGCTTTCAAATGCAAAAGTAAAAAACAAGCAGAATTTTCTGCAATCTTCTGTAGTAATCTTAGATGTTACTTATAATGATAGCAGGTACAGGGCCCAGAACAGTTGGCACTCCAATCTGGGTGAGGCTTCTAGGTGGTGTTGAAATATAAATATTAAATAACGTTAAAACATTTTTTAGACAGGAGATTTTTTTTGTTTTTAAAGACAATGACCTTTTAAAAAGAAACACAGCCATTGTTTCCATCCACAAATCATTGTTCTAAAAAGTTCTGTCTATTAGAATGCTAGAGAGAGCATTTGTGTTTTTAAGCACAAACATCTGAATTAATTAGACTATTGCAGTTTCTGATCTTTCATCCTTCCCCTGGAACTGCAGCTTTGGGTTTTTCCTGGAACCAGTAATCATTTTTTAAATTGAGTTATGGCTTAACCATATTATAACACTAGCCTGATAAGTGTAGACAGAGCTGAAATAATTTTAACTAGATTTTAAGTCTTGAATCTGGCAGAGTTTAAAAACTCTTCCTACTATAAATCTGTAAATTAAAGGATGGATGCTGAAAGGAAGCTGTTAAGAAGAGTGAAACAAAAACTTAATGTTAGTACCGGTGTGTTAGTTGTCCTTGGTAAAGCACTGAACTTGTGAGCAAATGCATTCTGAGCTATTGAGGGGGAGAACCCAAAAACTTGCAGATAGAGTTTTAGGAATGTAACTCAATAAGAAGTTGTTAATTCTGGTAACTTTTAACATAAAAATTATCTAGCTTTTGACATCGTTTTTCAGAGGGTCTTTAAAAACTATGTAATATGAAAAGCTAATAGAAATTTAATATTTTCCACGTTTTTAATGGGGCAGTTATTAAACCACTTGCAAATGCATTACTGCAGAGATTCAGGGGCTTCCAGGTGGCTGTAAGGATTTTAAACACTCATGTAACCCTGCCTAGACACAGTGATAAAAATATAGGTGATCACTGGTGCTTTGTCTATTTTAGCACTGCTATTGTGGAGCTGCACTGATAGTAGCAAATGTAGGAATTTTAAGGGGAAAAAATCCCGCTGTAGACAAGGCTGAAGTCTTCTGCATTCATAATTTAAAATGTATATAAATTACTGTGCTCTGGGTCCCATATTCAAGTTTATAAAAACATTAAGATGTCAGATGTGAAACTGTGTTGCTTCATGCTGAAGGCAAGGAGGTGATTATTGGAAATCCCAGTTAAATAGCTTTTTCGTCATATAAAAAGGGCTTCAAGGGTAGTATTGTTTTAGCTTCCGTGCTTTCGTTATGTTGAGAAAAAGTTGTTGTTTTTTAAGTACCAAAACTAAGATTAATCAATTTTGTAAACAATACATAAAGCAGCTGAGGTGTTTTTTTTTTTGTTTGTTTTTTTTTTAATCAGCTTCTGGGCTTTCTTGCTAACTGGTGCTATTTAAGCTTTATGTATGTTTCCTGTCACATAAGCCTTAATCTTGGGTTAAAAATTTTTTGATCCTCCTTTTTCATGTGGTTGTGTTCATCCAACCCCTCTTAATAATTGAGCACTAAATAGTTTAAAATAAAGTGGAAACATCTTTACTACGAGCAGATGCTTGTGGATGCTGCTTGAATTAATCTACAGTTTTGTTTTGAAACAGTGTATTTTGTATGTCTATGATAAATTGCATCTATAGCCAGGATGCTCTGAATAAATGGTTAACAATATTACTCTTAATTTTAATTGTAAATCTCTCGTGCACTACCCACCATGTATGTAGCCCTTGATTCAGAGGAACTTCCCTATTCAGGGAAGCACTTAAACATGTGTTTAAGTCTAAATGAAATCAGTGGAACTTAAATATGTGCTTAGGTGCTTTCCTGAATTGAGGCCCTTATGATTTAAGAGAGAACTAGAAGTGCGTTGGTTTTTAATGTAACAGTATTGTGTATAGGAGGAGGGAATGATGTATGTTGCTGCTTCAATCAAGCACATGCTGTTAAATATAATTGAAAACTATTCAGCATATAAAATATACAGACTTCATTTTATTTCTCATTCAGTATTTTTCTTTTTGGTTGCAAAATGAACCACACTGTTTTTAATGTGTATGTGTTTTCTCTCTTTCTCATGTTAGTTTTGAATTCAGGTGCAAAGTTTTCACTTTTGCTTACAACTGCATCCACTTGTTTGAGATTCTTCCTCTTTGTTTCAGATAATATCCCAGAAGAGTTGAAGGACCCATTTTACATTGACCAGTACGAGCAAGAACATATTAAACCACCTGTCATCAAGCTTTTGCTGTCCAGTGAGCTATACTGTCGTGTCTGTAGCCTTATTCTAAAAGGGGATCAGGTGGCTGCTCTGCAGGGACACCAGTCAGTGATTCAAGCTCTATCTCGGAAAGGGATTTACGTCATGGAGAGTGATGATACCCCTGTGTCTGAATCTGATCTCGCCAGTGCACCAATCAAAATGGTTAGCTTAAAGTTCAGAGATGGATTTAATCATTACATCTCACTCTTGACTTTGGGGATAAATAATGGAGTGAAGAGCTTTTCATTTCTAGGTTGCTTGTCTCAGCACTTTTTCATGCAAATATATTGTAAATACAGTTAGAATATGTAAAGGTGTTTATTTTTTGATGTATGTTTGACTGCAAATACTTTTGGTTTGCTCCTTAGGGTTCTCATATGGCAATGATTGATGCTCTAATGATGGCATACACTGTAGAAATGATCAGCATTGAAAAGGTGGTTGCTAGTGTCAAACGTTTTTCTACATTCAGTGCCTCAAAAGAACTACCCTATGATCTGGAAGATGCAATGGTTTTCTGGATTAATAAGGTAAAACTGATATTTAGAAAGGATTACTTCTAGAAAATTGTAACTTCTAAAACTGATTGTTAAAAAGGGCTTGATCAGTGCTTTCTCCATGTTTTGTTAGGCTTCCATTGCTGGCCATGCCCTCTTCTGATATGGAAGAAAACTATTTGTAATTACCTTAGAATGTCTTGGCTCTGCACAGTGGCAGTGAGGCAACCACCTGTATTCCTGAAGCTATACAGATAGTAGTTATTGCATCCTTTTTGTGCACCTGCAGCTTTTTTAGATTTCTTCCTTCTTGGCTTCCTCTTCCCCCTGCAAATGCAAATCAATATTTGCCAAGAGGAAAAGGACAAGACTAGTAGGGGAAATAAATTTCCTTTTTTTCTTAATGGCACAATGGTAGATTTTTGTTATCTTTTTTTCAATATAAATCAAATCAGAAAATACTGCAGTTGGTCTGTTTCCACCTTAGCTACTTGACAATTGTCTTTCAGGCATACTGTGAAGAGAGAATATTTTTTTAAAAAACATTTGTTTTAAAATTGTACTCAGAGGTTGAACCAATATTTATCAGGTTAGAATCTGCCAAATAGGAGTTGGAAATAAAATTGATTGTAGATACTAACATACCAGATGATTTTTAGTAGTGGAAACTGTTGCTATTAAAAATACTGCTAATTAAAGATGCAATTTTTAAAAGTGTTAGGAGAGAAGGTTTTGGAAGAGATGGCCTATGTTTGTTTAATTTTTAAACCTGGAAGTAGTATGAGCAATGTAAAAATAAGAATCCCTTTTCTAAAGGGAATCAAGTAACTTTGTGATATCATTTGTTTGGTAGATCAGGGAAGCATATTGTTTCATGTTCACTAGCCAGATAGATTGGATTTTGAATATATTTTACTTTAACCACATATGAAACATTTCAGAGGCTATCAGTTTGAGTTTATACATGAAATCCTGGAGCAGGAGTATTACTGTTTCCTTTACATTCCACACTTCTTCCTCCCACAGATTTTAGTGCAGTACTATAAATCTTGTATTGGATAGAAAGTTAATAGTAAATCTGTCTAGGATTTTTTTATATATAAAAACAATTTTTTCAAGAAATCAGGAAGCTGGTCTACATAACTGTTAAAACAAAATTACTTAGATTTTTTTATTTGTGTAAAACTTTTTTTATTGAAAGTAACTTCTCGGGTTATTAATCCACAACTACTTCTAATAACTTTTGCATTCTGTCAGAATTGTGCTCCGTTGCCAATGGGTAAGAAGTTCAGCTATATAGAGGAGTGGGAAGAGACCATTATTTAAGAAATCTGGGGACTATTCATTTGAACTAATTAGCCCCTGCTCTTGTTCTTGAACATGTCTGTCTCTGGCTGCACTGAAACTATTTGAAGAGAGTCAGTTTCTACAGTGCCAATTTTATAGTACAGGCAACCCCAACACAACTAGAGGAGAATAGACTCCTTTATTGTGTAACAGTGGTATACACAATGAAAGATGAAAGTTAATTGAATTATTGTAGTTTATATTGTAGAAACATGCCTGCCTCTAGGAGGAAAACTAAGAATGTAAGTTTACGCTTACAGCACTTTCACTTCAGATATATTTAAAATAAATACTTAGAACATTTTTTGGAAGAAATTACTGTTATGGCTATATTACTAATTACGCAATTGTATTTGCAAAGCAGTACCTTATGTTGCTGCAAAGCTTACCAGTATGAGTGGAATGTCAGTTGAATTTAGAAGCAGAGTTTAAAAAAAAAAATCATGAGTATTATGAGTCGTAGTTCTACAATGGTGGGAAATGAAGATTGATCATTATGTTAAGTGATGACTTCTGGAAATTGGTATGCAATTGCATTTTTATTATCTTTTCCCTACTATTTTAGGTGAACCTTAAAATGAGAGAGATAACAGAGAAAGAAGTCAAATTAAAACAGCAATTATTGGAAAGCCCAGGTCACCAAAAGGTAAAATATATTTAATTTCTTAATAGCTGAATTATGAACATTATCAGTTAAAACGGAAATCATGCTGTGGAATTGGATATAAGTGAGTTTCAGTACTTTTTAAATGAAATTGATATGAGGTATCCTCCCCAGTGAAATTCATTTGAGATTTTGTGTATACAATTTGTTTTCTATTTATCTGTAATGCCCTTACTTCCCTTTAATCCCCATTAGTGCCTTTTGTCTTATCTTTTTAAGTTTTGGTTAGTCTTGAAATAGCTTTGAATGCTATGATTTTGGTAAATACAGTCTGATTTCAGTACCACAAAACATACAGCATATGTTTTGAAGTCCTTTCAGGCACAGATTCTTTGTGCATAAAATAACTATAGCAAGGAAATTCAGGAGGTTAATCTAACTTTAATAAGTATGTTCTAAGCATTCGAATGGTATATCTGTGTGTGTGTGCAATTTTTACCCTATTCCCCCTTAACTTATGTTACAATGCACTAATGTTGCAAAGATATAATACACTTTCATTAGTGGAGAATGTAAAATGAATTTTCCTCAAATATAAATAAATACAATACTGATAATCTCAATGTATGTCTTAATGAAGCCTAAAAAATATCTTTCTTATGCTCATCCCTCAAATTGGCACTGTTGAGTAAAGGGATACAATTGTAATATGCATAAATGAGGCAAAGATGTTTTACTTTCCATATTGAGGAAGAGTTACTATTTTTTCAGATCCTTTGACACAGCATAACGTGCTTCAATTTTAAAGGTTTATGTGCTGTTTTTAATTTACAAGTGGTCTTGAGGATCCTGCTAACAATTTGGTTATCAGTTGAACACCTTGGATTTCACTGTAATGCTTTAAAATTGATATTTTGGACTAGCATCCCTCTACAATATGAAAGTGTTTGTTGCTTAAGTGCATTTAAGTATTACTGTGTATAACTTGCTCTGCTGATGTTCCTCTCCTATTCCTACATTCCTTTCCTTGCTTCCTGAGCAGTCTCCTTCCAAATGGTATTGGAAATTAGTACCTGTAAGTGAACTACTTTTACACCAATTGTCTTCCACAAAACCATTGCTTTTAAACTTTTTCAAAGTACTTGCTTCCATTAAAATGCTTGTTAGACAAAAAAGTTAATCTTTCTAATTAAGGTTTTTGGAAATAAAGTTTAGTTTCCATAACATGATTTTACATACTGTACATACAGCATAATCATCACTGTACAGCACTTCAGAATTGTGTTAGAAATACAAGAGTGAGGGATGGAGTGAAATAAGATTACAGTAAGAGGAAAATTAGAAGTTTCAGGAATTGTTTTTTGCTCAAGGTAGACATTTATTACAGCACTAAGGTGATAAAAACTGGTCAATTTAAATTTAATAGGTACTTAAGTTTTGGAGTAAATCATTAGATGCATTTCTTACACTCCCTTATATAACACTTTGCAGCTATAACTTGGCTAAAAAAAAATACAAACTATTAACTTTCTGTTTATTTAACAATAACACCCTTAGAATCCTAACCCAGTTAATAGAAGGCTTGAGCCTTCCCTTGCCGGTGTTTACTCCGTTGGTAACCCAGAAAATGTCAGACACCATTGTCCAATGAGGTGGGTTAGAAGACATGATGGTAAAACACTTGAACACTAAGTTACTGCAGCTGGTGGAAGTGCATCCTTGGTGATTTAATGAAAATAGAGTAAACATACTAGGGAGAAATGTAATTAACATATTTTTAGGCCTGATCCAAGGAGACTTTCCTTCCACCTGTTGGCAGAAGTACCTACATGAAAAACGAGGTTTTTTTTAATGGAATTGAACTTATATTGTACAAACCTACTTGCTTTTGGCTGGGGTAGCAAGCTATATGAATAGGCCCCTACTAAATTCACGGCCATGGAAAAACGCATCACAGACTGTGAATCTGGTCTTCCTCCGTAAAATCTGGTGTTTTGTGTGCTCTTACCCTATACTACACAGATTTCACAGGGGAGACCAGTGTTTCTCAAATTGGGAGTCCTGACCCAAAAGGGAGTTGCGGGGGGTCACAAGGTTATTTTACAGAGATCGGAGTATTGCCGCCCTGACTTCTGCACTGCCTTCAGAGCTGGGTGGTCAGAGAGCAGTGGCTGTTGGCTGGGCACCCAGGTCTGAGGGCAGTACCCCGCTAGCAGCAGCAGCACAGAAGTAAGGGTGTCAATACCATACCATGCCATCCTTCTGTGCTGCTGCCTTCAGAGCTGGACGGCCAGAGAGTAGCAGCTGCTGACTGAGGGCCCAGCTCTGCAGGCAGCAGAAGGGTGGCAATATCATATCATATATGCCATCCTTACTTCTGCATTGCTGACTTCAGAGTTGGGCTCTCGGCCAACAGCCGCCGCTCTCCAGCTGCACAACTCTGAAGGCAGTGCCACTGCCAGCAGCAGTACAGAAGTAAGGGTAACAGTACCGCAACCTCTCCACAATAACCTTGCAAACAAGGTCCATCTATCCGTCGTCCCCTTTTCCCCCTCCCACACACACAACTGCTTTTTGGATCAGGATCCCAACAATTACGACACCGTGACATTTCAGATTTAAATAGCTGAAATCATGAAATTTATGATTTAAAAAAAAAAAAATCTCGTGACCATAAATTGACAAAAATGGACTGTGAATTTGGTAGGGCCCTATATATATATATATAAACTTTCTGTGTTCTCCTGTTCCTCGGTTCCTCCTTGGTTGTAATAATATCCCTTCCCTGTCTCTTGCAGTATTTCCTTTGTTGTTCATCATTTTCATCATTTTGGGAGGATGGGAACCATCATCTTGGTTGTAAACTGGAAAGAGTGCAAAATTTGGGAGGGGAGGGCACAGTAAATGCAGTTGCTCATCCCTCAGCCATTCCTGTGTTTCTGCAAAGAACTGCTGGTTTGCTCCCCCCCGCCCCACACCATTCCCACCTTTAATTTTTTGAGCCAAATGTGAGGCCCAAATTAAATTATTTAAATATCTGAAATAAAGGAGTATGTTATAGGGTGGTCAAATCTGTCCTTTTACCCCACACTCATGACTTGTCTGTCTGTCTACCACAAGTGACACTGAGTCAGGTGTTTATCTAGTGCTTCATACCCAGAGTAAAACAATGGTACTTCACACTAAATGCTCTCTTTGTTTTGAAGTGGCCTGAAAAGTCAATTAATTTGAAAGATCCTAAAGCAGGAAAAAGTATGAGATGTTTAAAACCTAGTGCTGATCATGTCTATAGACGATCCTTAGCTTTCCCTGAACCTAAATAACTTGTCCAGAAGATTTTCTGAGCTATATTCTCTGGTCTTGACCAGAAGTGTTTGATGCAGGCCCAAAGGGATGCACTAAGGTGTCTGTAGGTTGTCTTTGCCCCTTCCCAATCCTCAGTCTGCCAGGCTAGTTGCTGACAAATTAGAATGGCCTTTAAGATCAGCTGGATGCAGGGATTGGTGACATGGGAGCAGCAGTGGCAACCCTGAATTCCCATACACTGGGGATTCTCCAGTGTCTGGATATGCTGCTTTTAGTGTTGTTTTGTGCTACCAGACTTCATAAAACAGGTGGATTTCATAGGAGAGTTAGGGGCTTCCATTTTTCTGCCATAATGATGTTAGTCACCAAAAAACAGATTGAAAAACCCATTTAAATTATTTTATACATATTTTCATTTTAGGATATAATATTTCATGCTTATCTGAGATCCATGCTCTGTGCTGCTTCAAGAGAGCAATCAAAATAACTATTTATATTCTATTAATATCTAAAGGCACCAGCTGAGGTTGGGGCCCTATTGTGCAAGGCCTTGTACAAACACATAGCAAGCAACAATCCATGCCCAAAGAACTTGCAGTTTAAATAGTCAAGACATGCAAAAGATGTGAGAGCAAACAGGCACAGAGAATGGAAGTGACTCGCCCAAAGTTTCAAAGCAAGTCATTGGCAGAGTGAGGAATAGAATCTCCTTGACTCCCAGTCCAGTGCTCTGTAGATCACACGGGACTGTGTGCCCTCCATTATGTCACTTTCAGTTCTTTAATTTTATAACAGGGATACTCCACTTTATACTGAAATTAAACAGTCATTTCAGCACAGAAGACGCAGGTTTAAGAGAATAATGAATCGAAAATAATAATTTCGAATGGAATGGATCGTTCGGACTCTTTTCTTATTGTGGATGTAATGCCTTTCACTCCAGTAAAGGAAATGAGGGAGCCTAATGTTTGGAGTGCTAAGAATTGCTGATGACTGGCTCAGATTTAATTAAAAAAAAAAATTGGCACTATTTTTAAAATGCATATAAAAGTTTTTCATTTTAGTAATCTTAGGTTTAAAGAGAAATCTTTGAAGTTCATCTTTAAAATACTTAAGTCTACTGAACAACATGTAAATAATACACTCTTGAAACTAACCAGATCACCTTAGTATAGGTACTCATTTTATTTTATTTGATTTAGCAACCACATTTCCAGTGCATAATGGATTTAATTGTTTCATGACTGATTAATCACCATCATATATCTTACTATTTCTTTTTGTGTAAGCCTGATCTGATGCATGCCCTATCGCACTGCATGCTGGAACCAGTGGAGTATGCGCGTGTGGTACAGTATGATTAACTTTACATTACATATGTATGGAGAGCTCCAGGCTGGGGAAAAAATAATCGACACCTGGTAAAGAAAACAAATGTTCTACCAAAAAAATTAAGATGGCTTTACCTACAATGTAGCAAATATTATTTACTGCTCTCTTCATACAAAATAGATATTATTTAAGACTGAAAGAGCTACATATCTTTTGCAATGGAAACTTAAAGCTAAACTTTATGTATTATATAACATAACTTGAAATATGCTGTTACCTGGTTAATTTCTTACTTTTTAATCTGAGTGACCTTTGTTCCATTGAACAGAATTTTTCTCAGCTGGTGCCATCCTCAAATATATATATATATAGAACGACACACCTTTCCTGAGCTGTCTTGCAGAATGTATAGTATCATTCAGAAAAAAATGATTTTTAAAAATAAATGCATTTTATGTATATATTTAGAGTAGACTATAGTTGCATAGTGGACCAGATTATAGTAGTCAAAATAGTTTCTCAAATGTAGATTTATTTATTTTTTTTTTAGGCCCTTCATGTATAAATGAATATTTTCATTCTGAAAAGGATTCCTACTAGGATTCATAGTGTGTACTCATTGTGATGTCATTCCATCAATTAGATAGAACTTAAACAGCACACTCTTAAACACTGAGGTACCTTACTAACCCGCATGTGACTTCTTAAGAATATTAACACTAAGTAATTTTTAGTTTGGAAAATTGCCTAGCAGCAGTTCCAAATGATTTTACTTTCTGTAGTTAGATGACTTTGAATAGTCAGCTCCTACTTCTCAAAAATCTTTAGGGTGGGGTTTTCAGAAGTGCTCAGTATTGACTTGACTTGCTCATGCTGAAATCTTTGGGAGTTTTGCCATTGACTTCTGTGGCCTCTAACTTTGCTATCATTCATGAGCACTTTTGAAAATCTCACCCCAATTTGTTTTTCTGCTGCACAAAACTGTATGTTGATGAAATCGCCTATGGTATTGAGTATCAATTCAAGAGAAGTTTGACTACAATAACTCATTGCCTGTGAAGCCTGGGTTGATATTAGTAAGGGACACCCTGGCCATGATTAAGTTTTGTATTGGCTTTTCAAGTTTTAAGTGAGTTTGGCTTAGTCATCTTTGTCTTTTGAATTTGATCTGTTGCATTCACACCTCTAAGTGGGTGGAGCTTGACTTAATCTGTGTTTAGTTTCTAAAAATACATAAGTTAGATTTGATGTTGGTGAGTGCTTCCAAATGTTATGGGAAAATGTTAAAAAGTAAGTATAGTAGTATTCAAACTTGACTTCCATTGAGGGAAGAGGCAATGTTCTAAATGATTCACAGTAGATATAACAAATTAAAACTAAAGATGCACCATAAGGTATTTCAGTAATTATGCAGTAAAACATCATTTTTATTTAGGTGCGTTATCGACGAGACCATCTTTCAAGCAGGCAATTACCTTATTTCCCATTACTTGAAGACCTGATGAAGGATGGCAGTGATGGTGCTGCTCTTCTAGCTGTGATACACTATTATTGCCCAGAACAAATGAAGCTAGACGGTATGTGAGGAAACTTTTTTTTTAAAAAAAAAAAATTACTTTGATTAAAAAAATTCAACTAGAAACATAAATATATACAGTTGGTCATTTTTTGTGCTGTGTTGTAGTATTTGTTAAACAAAATATAGCATAACCCAATAATTAATCTGTTGTCCAAAATTAACTTTGTTAGGCAAATAGATATTTTTCATAAAATCAGTATTTGGTGTTTCTAAAACAACATCCTTTTGGTTCATTACTTTGCATCCAAAGGCATTCTGAAGAATATAACTACTGTAGTTCCATATCAAATAAATTCAGATGTTCCTAGATCTGTAAAACAAAATAAAGATGTACATCTGATAATGTGTTTTTTGTTAAAAGGAATTATTTTAGTAATCTGGCTTCAAACTTAGTCTCAGGAAAAGAAATAAGTATACAACTGTCCATTTATCTTTAAATTTTTCCACATATACAAATTAAATGTTATCAAATTATGTATGAATGGCAAAAATATTAATCATACTTACAATATAAATTTTTTTGGAATGTTTCGGAATATACCCTGAGATTTATTTTCCAGGTATTTGTTTTCCTGTATGATTCTTTTCTTCATTGAATTATACATATTTCTAAGTTTAACGCCTTTATTAAATTTTCTGCTCTCCTCTATCAAATTTTCACTCAGAATGAGTCTCCATTACCTTGCACCTTGTGGAGTTATTTACATACGTGCAGAATGGCTTAAAATGTCATATGTTCAATTGATTCTTCCATTTGAAAACTCCAGTTCCTGGAGTTATCTCAATTTTTTTCCTTTTTGATCAGTTTGTTCAAAGTAAAGAGTAATATCTTAATAGATAGCAGCATATAAATACCAAATATTTAAAAACAAGATTTAAAAGCCAGACAGTAGAACGTATTCCATTTCTTTAAACTCTAAATAAGTTCTGGAAAGAAAAATAAGGTAAAGATGATGTGATGTAGCTATTTTGTTTAATAATTGTCAAAGTATACACAGTTACTTAGCTAACAATTTGTAAAGTCTGACTGTGGATGATGATGCACTAATCTGACACTCAAATATATACTTTTTAAATGTTCTACTACTTTAGTGTACAATATCAGGAGTTATGTAGCTTTATAATGGAAGCAGTGTTTTTTTCTTTGCAGTAAAGTTTGCTGCTTCAGAACCGCTTTTTATTCAATTGGCATGTTTGTGTGTGTTCTGCTGATGTTATTTTACCATGCCTGTCACTGTGGTTTACAAGCCGTTGTTTGGATGGGTGTTCCAAATTGAATACAAAACCATTTTGTTATGCCTATGTTTGTTCCTTCCTCCTTTCATGTATATGTGACTTTCTTCATTATGATGGTTGATTTCAATTTAGGGCCAGTTCAGATGCATCACCAAGGATTCCTCAACTTTTCTTTCTGGAAATTTGTCTCCAAAATTGATTGTAGCAGTCATAACCCTGCTACAAGGGTGCTTAAAATCCATCTGCCTGGTAGAATAAATGTCACTGCTGGTCCATAGGTATCCTTTCAAGGGGTTCAAGCAGTTTTCTGAATTGGAGTCTGCTATATCCTGCTCTGAAGCTGAGGGTTCATTTTTTTCCCTACATGTATTGTTTACAGTAGCTATGAAATAGACTGGTAACCCAGTATTCAGTTCACCAGGATAGTTTCAGTAATCTTTGACTTTTTCTTTCCCCACCAGATATCTGTTTGAAGGAGGTAACCTCAATTGCAGACAGCCTCTATAATATTCAGCTTCTGAGAGAATTCTCAAATGAGTATCTAAACAAATGTTTCTACCTTACATTGGAAGACATGCTATATGCTCCTTCAGTTCTGAAGGTAAGACGTAATGGAAAACACATTTTTAAGCAAAATGTAGGTAAGCCACTAGCCTAAACTTTTTATTTTTTTATTTTTTTAAAGCCTAATGTTATGGTTTTCATTGCGGAACTATTCTGGTGGTTTGAGAATGTCAAGCCAGACTTTGTACAGCCCAGGGACATTCAAGAAATAAAAGATGGTGAGATATTTTGACTTTTTGGTAAATATTAATTCTGTTTTGTATTTGTTTAAACAAATATAAATTAATGAAATTGCTTGTTTTTACTGTATTGTTCTCTCAATTGATTGCCACCAAAATATTTTGTTCTTTGAAGTTCCTTGAAAATTTTTACATTTTCAAAAAAAAATTGCCTTGAGATCCAGCTGTGGATTGAAAGATATGTAATTGTATCATCTGCTGTCATGTTTCACATTCTTTTAAATAGTTCTCTAGCAACTTCCAGTCTATGAAAGGAGAAGGATGCTAACATTTTTCCTTGTTGTTGTTGTTAATTAAAACTTCATAGGAGCACCATCAAATCAGATACAATGAAGATAAATTGATCACTAGATCATTCCACTTATAATTATGAGTTTACATGTAACTTTCTCCAGCTTTGGGGGTTTTTGCTTGCTTTTGTTGTAGAAGCGCTAATGACTCATTTAACTCCTTTTGAAACTTTGGAGGGAATTAAACTGTAGTAAAAACCTCAGATTTTAAATGGTGCAACAAAATCCTAATGCAGTTTGGCAAACTGCAGTTGAAGATTTATTTTTGTCCTCTTGAGATTTTTTTAAAATGGCAAAGGTGAATTTCTTTCATTCATCATGTCATGGATCCTCTGTAACTGAAGACCTAAAGCGTCTTACTTCTTTACCAGGCTTATCTGAACTTCTGAATTCATCTGTTAGGTCTGTCATGTAATTTTAACTTCAGTGGAGTAAGTTGTGACTATTTACACCATCTGCTTATGCTTGCAGAAATGAGGCCAGAGAGCTTTCTTTAGGTTATTTCTTCTGCAACATTGGAATCTTTTCCATTAAACACCTATTAAAATCTTGTTTGAATATTCAGATGATTCAGCCCTTTAAAAACAAATGTAGTAATTCAAAATACTTAAAATTATTTTCAAATGCTGCAGTAATAATTGTCTTTTTATATTCGGTTCCAACAGAAGACCTTGATGTAACACATCTTTGCCTTCCATGCTCAGTATATTATTTAATCCACTGCTATGTGGTATAGCTCACAGTGATAGGGACTGTGCTTTCATTCCCCCTGGAGTTTGTTGGGTACAGTATTCACATCTGTTTCTTAATCTGTTGTGCAGTGTTCATGTATACTCTTGAATAAGTGCTACTCTTCATCTTGGAGATGGCTACATTTCAGAAAGAGGTGGAATTATTACTATATATGAGGAGTGTCAAAACATGACCCCGGGCAAGATCCAGCCCACAAGACATATTGAGATTGTGCAGAATCTCAGCTTTCATTTTAAAACAAAAATAAGTTCTTAGTACTTGGCTACAGAGAGTATTCCACATGTGAACAGAAAGTAACTGAACTGAATATGAATACGGCCTGAAACAGTGTCTCAGAATTGAACTCCTCATTCTCTAGTAATCTGATTGAAGTGCCAGCTATAAAGTCCAGTGGTGACATTTAGTTGCCAACATAACCATGTCATTCTTGGTAACTTCTTCAGAAGGAATGGGGAAGAAGGTGGTGGGATTGCAGTTTATGGGGATTGAGAACTGGGAGTTGCTGCAGGGAAGGATATGCAGAGAAGAGAATAGAGGAGGCTCAAAAGACAGGGCATGGGGGAAGAAACACAAAAGAGAATAGAGAAACAAAGGTAGGAATAACAGTGGGCCTAAAAAAACCTCATAGTTTCGGAATGAGTCAATGCGGTAGTAGAGCACTGAACAAATAATTTAAGTTCTTTTTCTGCATAAAAGCCATATTGTCCCTTTGAGAGAGAGAGCATTCTGCTGTGCATAGCATGACGTATACCAGCCCATGGATTGTAATTAGAACATGGAATGCGATCCTCTCCTCCCAATGAGTTTGACGTCCTGGTTTACGTATGTGAGTTTTAAAGCATTTTGGGATGAAATATACTATGTAAATGAAAGGTATTTAATTTAAAATTCTCAGTCATCTTCCTATCAGTGACGGACTTAGAAACATTGCTGACTTGAGTCCCATCTTTATTGAATGTCACTATGATTCTTCTTTTGTAATGCAGCTTTTTAGCACAAAACTTTGTTCTCAAAAGAGCTGTTTTACAATTAAATTTTAAAAAGTTTCATTAGTAAGTTCCACATACAGTAAGTAAGGTCAGGGGCAAGAAGTAGTGGAGCTCTACCTTGGTTTTTTATTTTGTTGTACCGTTACCTGAAGTGCTTTAGAATCATGTCACGTTATAAAATGCTGCTTCTGAATCTCATAACTTATTTAAATGAATACTCATGTGGGCTTGTCTTCACTGAAGTATTAACTTCAGGTATAATCAAGCGTTGCTCACAACCCGACTCATGCCCACACAAAAATCTATAGCTTGAATTAAGTAGTGATTTAAACTGGTGCAGCAGGTGCTATTGGTTGAAGATTGAGGGCAGGTGATGGTCAAGCTAGTAATGCAGTGGGGATGCAGGTTTGGGTTGTTTGAGTTAGCACAGTTCTCCAACTGCTAATCAGATCACTCTGTAGCTTGAATGTTTCACAGAGTGGCAGGCCTCACTTGAGCTAACTTGCTGTGAAAATGAGATGAAAAATGTGTAAGGAAATGAGAATTATGGTGAAGTTTTTCATTTATATGCTTAAAACTTAATAGAATAATCTTTTTGCTGAAACTGTTGAAATTGATCCCAAGTTTCACATTCTCAAACTTTGTTGCATTAGTCTAAAATTTAGATTTTGTAACCTTTGTGACTCAGAGCAAAATAAAGTAGGAAACCATGTATAGTACTTCAGTTCGTATAAATCTTTTGCCTCTGAAGACCTGGGTTCAACTTTGCATGTGTCTCATGTACAGTGAGTTAGGTAATTCATCCACAGACAGTTTTTAATTAAAAAGCCACTATTCCAGTTTGCTCTAACTAATCTGAGTTTCATGATTCCTCATCAGTGTCAGTTTTCATATCTGTTTATAAAGTTGATTATTCTGTATTTTAACTATTCGGAATCATAAATGTTGCAAAAACTAAAGTGAAATTTAAAATTTCTCAGTATTTTAATTCTGAGCTTCTGCAGTGAGGCTACATGATTTTTTTTTGTACTACTTTCTAGTATTGTAATTTGAAGTAGTGCTAACACTTATACAAATATGTGCAGCTAAAACAGTGTTGCAGCAGAAGAGCAGTCGTCCACCTGTTCCTATTTCCAATGCAACTAAACGAAGTTTCATGGCTAGTCCAACTAGTACAAATCCAGCAGACCTGCAGCCTTCAATTCAGCTACACCCAGAAGCTTGTAACAGGTATTACCTGCACCCTGAAGAATCCGGCTATCTGTAAGTCTGTCTTTCTGTCTCTGGATTCATCGTCTTGCTTCTATTTCCAGTTGGGTAATCTAGGAATTTCTATTACTGCTAAACTATCTGGTTTTTTTATGTGTGTGAGTTTAAGGTCTTTGCACCCAGTCTCTAAAACGTGCACAATTCTCAAGATTAAGGAATATTTGACAGTGGTCTGTGATCTTCATAGCATGAGTGAAAAACTCTAATCATGATCGCAGTATCACTGTATTAGAAGCTGTACTAATTCTCTGTTAGGCAATTTTAAAAATAAAAGCTATTCTGGAATGGCAGTGTTACTGATAATTTCTAGTGAATGACTGTACAGGAAACAAACAAAGCAAAAACCCAAACTGAAATCAGTCCACTGTATGGACAGAAGAAGAAAAAGAGAACAGTAAGCAAGAGAAATGTTTGAGGGGAAAAACAGATCTCAGTTCTTACGTTGCTTTCCATGCTGATAAGAACTGGAAGTCTTCTAATGGTTATTGGCAATTCTGGGGTAGAGAAGCCCTTTCTCCTCAAAAATAATAGTATACCTAGCTGTTCTTGGAGTGGTGGTGCAGCTTCATGATTCCTATTCTTTGTAGAGAATGGAGATACACCTTCTGGTGAACTGCTCTTATGAGAGGTAGTAGCATTATTCAGTATGGAGGAGAGTGCACTGAGAGAAGGAACTTACCTGTGCTAAAGCCTGTGAAGCTATTAGCTAAATCAAGTCAAGGACTACCATCTCTTCACATAATGTTGATCAGGACACAAATAGGGGTGTAAAAATTGCCTTACTGAATCAGACCACTGATTCATTTAGCACATTATCGTGCCTCTCAGTGACCATAAAAGCTGCCAGAAAAAATGGTACAAAACCCTGAACTGGGCAGTTTGCAATAACCTACCCACAGGGGACTTTTCTTCCTAATCTCCTCAGAAGTTGGCTTGTGCCCTGAAGCAAGGGTGTTTATATGCCTTCAAACCTTTATTTTTAATAATGCTCTCTAATGCAGCCATGGATGTTCTGAATATTCCTATAAATGTCCAGTCCTTTTATGAATTCTATTAAGGTTTTGGCCTCAATAATGTCTTGTGGCAATGAATCCCACAGATCAATTGTTGCGTAAGTTTTTCCTTTTCAGTTTTAAAGTTGCAGCCTTTCAAATTTCATCAACATCTCTCTTTTCATATATTATGAAAAGGGGTAAATAGGATCACCCAGTTTCTTCTCTTTATTTTATACATTATGACGCCCCCCTTTTGTTTATTTTCCCTAAACTAAATGGTCCCCATCTTTTCTCTTTGTATGGACACTTCCGTTTCTTGCTTCTAATAAATTTTATTACTATCTCTGAACCTTGTTTATTACTACTATATCTCTTTCCAGGGAATATGAAAGGTGGGGACATACCAGTGGCATATTTTCAGTATTACTTTCCATCGTAATCTTTATGCTGCCTAATATTTTCATTTTCACAACTGCTGCATGTGAAGCAAGGGGATTCGTTAAACTGTCCACAGTGACAAGCAGGTCTTTCTCCTGAGTTGTTAGTTAGTTTAGAACCCACTAAATTTATGAAAAGTTCAAATTATTATGATTATGATTATTTATTTTATTATTTTAGAGAGAAATATCCATTAAGAAGTTGAGGTAGCAGAGCTGTGGATGGTAGCACTTTAGGAGCCAGTCTGTTAGTTGATTTTGTCTTTTGAAGTAACAACCACAAAAATCTGCTACAGCATGGCATTTTGGTTTTGCCTTGTAACCCTGTAGCTTTCGTGACTACATGTATTTTTTTTTCACATATTCGTGACAATATATTTAACTTTGGCACAGATCATATTGCAAATGGTTTCTTCAGTTTAATAGCCTATTCTGGATATGTAAAATCTCTTAACTGATTTTTGGTTGAAACTCCCTGGGTTTCTTTTCTAATATTCTCTTTCAGATTTAATCATAAGATTAAACTAAAATCTTAACTCTAGGTTACTTTTGAAGAGGTGTGTTGAGTAACTTTATATTCTTAATCTTCCCTCAGTCCTCTTTTTCTATTAGTTATACATGTATTTGTCTCCAGTGTACTGTTAAATAAAGTAAATAAATAAGTTTCATATTAAGATCACTGCATATAGATAAGTAGTACATGTCAATTTGATTTCCAGTAGTAGACTGAAATGTATAATACTGTAACTGAAATATTGATTTTAATTTTCCATATTTGCTTAGAATAATTTTTACCAGTTCTTTTATTTAGTGATACGTTTTTGCTTGGCAAGAATGGTAGGGTATCGGCTATCAGGTAACTTTCCAAGTATGTCACTTTTCTTCTACCTCTCTAGAAAAGTATTTCTTATGATAGTGATTAAGTTGTTTTTGTTTTTTCCTTAGTGGCAAAGGAAGCCCTGCCTTTAGCCCATCCCATCCATTACTGCCTTTGAGACAGAAGCAACAGAAATCATTGCAAGGGGAGGATAGCTCCGGTAAGCCTTCCATCTCAAACCTGTATGACAATGTACAGTGAGCCAAGTAGCCAAGGGAAGTGTTTACCTGGAGGAACTTATATAGCATATTTACAGATAGGATGTCAATGTAAGCATTATTACATTCTGAATGAGTTCTCAAACATGATGATATTGATTATTTAGGTAATGCAGAAATCTCCATTTTGGCTGTGGATTTAACTTTAAACATTCTAAATCAGAGGAACTTTAAAGATTTAAACTACTCACTTGTAAGCAAATTCAGGGGGGAGATAAGTTGCATTTGTTACTATATGTGGTTCATAAGTGAACAATCTAAAATTGAATTAAGCAACAGTCAGTCAGTATGCAGTCACTTAAGTATTTATTGTGGTTAAAGATTACTGCAGAATTTAATATTGGCAATATACATTTCTTGATATTAAAGGGATTTTTAAGATGTCTTCAAGAAAGATATTGTAAGAGTGCAAAGTATTATCAATATCATTCATTTCAAAAGGGAGTGTGCTCCTGAATTAAATCTACAAGAAATGAACACAAACAATTTGCGTTTCTTGGCACAAAAAGAAAGCAGCAACTTATCAGGGGTGTGGAGAACTTTGACGAAAGTGTTAGGAAGTAAGATACTCAATAAAAACAAATCTACTCAAAGTTCCAATGTGTTTTGCATTTCTGTGTATTGAGAATTATTTTAAAAATTGGCTTTATGAAAAGATCAAGTTCAAGTTTAGCATTTATAATTAAAGCAAATGCTAAATTACTTGTTTTATAATCTTTGATATTAAAGATTTCTTTATACTTGTATTGTCTACAGTCATCCTAAAACACATACATTTGTTGCAGGTTAGCTTTTACTTTTCATATCTATTTTAAATATTGAATTTGCCTTTATTTCTTTTTTCCTGCTTTAGTGTACTAAGGTTTACCTGTTTTATGTTGCCATCTCTTGGTGATGTAGTTTATTGTATTTAATGTTTTAAAACGATGATTTAAAAACGCCATTTCCAAAGCTTTCAGTAAACATTTAAAAAATATTATAGGTCATCGACATCGTTCTAATTCTTTGACACGAGTTGATGGGCAGCCACGAGGTTCAGTTCTTGCATGGCCAGAGAAAAAACCCAGGTAATTGCTCTGTTTGATGTAAGAACTTCCTTTGTTCAGAAGCCGGGGGTTAGATTATATGGCAAATTGACTGCAGTAGTCTGTAGTCTGAATTGTTTGGAGCCCGGCATATGTAGGATATTTAACTTTCTTTAAACACATTGGCCTACATGTTCAGAGGTGATTTGGGTGTCTTGATCCTTGGTGACAATTTGAGATGCCTTAAAGGGATGTGATTTTTTTCATAAAGTGGCAAACACTGCCCAGCCTCTCAAGGTCAAGGCAACTCAAATTGCCACCTGGTATCACTAGTCACTCTTGATATAGACCATTCTTCTCAAAATAGAGCACAGATTTTATATGTTGTAAAAAATCTGCAGTGACTACTTTCGCATCTGTAGATTCTTTAATGGCTCTGTCTCTTCTAGGCCTCTGTCTCAGCCAACACCATTTGCTCTTCATCATGCCACAAGTAGCGATGTGGACCCTGGATCTGGTGACAGCATTAGCCTGGCTAGATCAATCAGTAAAGACAGCCTAGCTTCAAATATTGTCAATCTAACTCCAAAACACCAGTCTCATCCTTCATCAATTAAAACGAATGGAAAAAGTTTACTGAACAATGTTGAAATTGAGGATGAAGATGAAGAACTTGTTGCAATAATCAGATCTGATGAAATACCAGACCGGGCTGACCTTGAACTGGAGTGTGTGTCATCCAGGGCGCCTAGCCTAGTTGCAACCACATGGTCTTCAAAAACACAAAGTGAGGCCATGGAAAGCAAACCAGGTAGTTTTTACTTAGAACCTTTAATGCCTGCAGTCCTAAAGCTAGCAAAGGAAAAACAAATGATCAATAAAGAGGATGAGTGTGGTGAGGGGAAACAAAGGGGCTTCATAACAAAAAGGCTAAATGAGGGGCACCTCCCTATGGTCCGTAAAAAAGCAAATAGCAGTCATGGTGATCATGATATCAATAGGACTTTTACACCAATTTCTAGTTCTGATTTCACCGCAATTGCAGATCCTTGTATTGCAGATTCAATGACACTCTCTGAGGCAGGATTAGAAGTTCCTAGTCCGTTAGCTAGTAGCAGTTTAGATCCTTCATCTCAGGAGCAATCCAGTGGAGGATTCTTCCTTCATACTGCCAAAGTTGATGACGATGTAACAAGCAAAGTCAGTGTCAGCTATGTGAAAAGTACTAACTCACATGTTCCCAGTAGCACATGGACTATGGTGAGACAAGATTCTGAGTCAGATCTCGATGCAGAGGGGGCTGAACAAGATTTGGTGGTGGTAGATGACCATCCAGTAGTCACTAAATACATAGGTGAAGAGGAATCAGCAAAGTTACAAGAGGATATGAAGGTAAAGGAACACGAAGATAAGGATGATGCCAGTGGACGTTCAAGTCCATGTCTGAGTACAATTTCTCAAGTTAGCAGTGTGTCCATGACTAGTGGGAGTGTCAGAATGACTAACTTCGCAGAACGGAAGCTCCAAAGACTTAATAGCTATGAAACAAAGTCCAGTACAAGTAGTTCCCAAAAGACCACACCAGATGGGTCAGAGAGCTGCCCAGCACCGTTAACAACTTGGAAACAAAAGCGAGAGCAAAGCCCCACCAGACAAAATAAAGATAATGTCAATCTTTTGGCTTCTGAACTGGTACAGCTCCACATGCAGTTGGAGGAGAAGCGAAGAGCAATAGAAGCTCAAAAGAAAAAAATGGAGGCTCTGTCTGCTCGGCAGCGACTAAAGCTGGGTAAGGCAGCTTTTTTGCATGTTGTTAAAAAAGGGAAAGCTGTGGATGTTCTACAGCCACTTAAACCAGAACGCTTTGCAAAAGAATACTCTCGGAACAGTGGTGAGGATTTAGATGAAGTTTCTTTGAGGTCAAAGTCAGAGGAATTTCTAGTAAGAGAGGAAGAGAGAGAAGAAATGCTTTATGATGCACAGGAAGTAACAAAAGTGAAAATGCAAGAAAACATAGCTTTTGTTGAGCTACACAAACCAAAAGAATCTGCTGCTATGCATGAAATAGAAAAAAGCAAGATTATTTCTGCTGCTCTTCTAGAAGATAATGGTTCTGAAGTGGTGGATATCAATGAATGTGATCTTTCCATTGAAAAACTAAATGAAACAATCAGTACACTTCAGCAGGCTATCTTAAAGATTTCTCACCAGCAAGAACTTCTTATGAAATCTCCAACGGTACCATCACCAAGTACAAGAAATAACTCACAGGACCAAAAGGTAAAACCATCAATTCATTTTGTTGAACCCCTCTCTCCAACTGGAATGAGCAATCTTCGTAAACCACCTCGACTTAGTCAAGGGCGGAGTCCTCGCTCTGGAAAACCAATTGAACTGAAAGTCGCTAAAGACAGACATCAAAACTCAACACGTATTAAAACCCCAACACAAAATGTAGAAACCTTACCACATTTAAGACCATTTCCTTCTAATAATTCATTCAGGACACCAACAGAAACTGGTTTTGAAAATAGTCCAGATCATGGAAGTGGCTCTCAAGATAAGTTTTTCTTTGATAGCGGTAGACGCCATGATGAGAGTAATCAACGGGCATGTGTTCTTTCTACTTCCAAAGATGCAAATATTATCTCTGAAATGAGCAAAGATGTGAATAGCAGCTTAAAGGAAGGATTAAATTCTTCCGATGGCTCAGGAAAAGAAAACGTCCTAGTGGATGAACCACTGAGAAGCAAGGTTAATCTCATAGAAGTAGACCTGTCTGACTTAAAAGCCCCGGATGAAGAAGGAGCAATTGAAAGCCAGGATAGCTCTACAGACATAATTAATGAAGGTGATCAGAAGTCTGGGCTAGGGTTTTTCTTCAAGGTAAGCACAGGACGCTTTCAGTTTCATATATATATGAAGCATCATTAGACATTTGTTTAATATTAGAATCTAGTGTGTACGTCCTCAAACTCCTTTGGCCCAACTCACTACAGTGTGGATGCACGTTAATGATAAAATTTGAATCTGAAAAGAGTTCTTTGTAGAGGAGAGAGTTCTTTAAACTTATGGGTGAAATCCTGGCCTAATTGAAATCAATGGCAAAGCTCCTATTGATTTCTGTGGCACCAGGAATTCACCCCATATGTTTTTACTAATATGTTCAAAGGGATTTATTCTCTGTATTCAGAAGATAAATGCAGTGGAAAGAATACTTACATTGCTTGTATTACATATACATTTTATGAAACTTACTATTGCTCATTTACTATCCTGCTCCCAAAAGTTGGGATAGGAAAAAAAGATTGGCTGGAATACACATTTCACTTTCACTTTGTAGTCATTAGATGGATTTTCATCATGTGATGTATAAAGCTGGATATAATTTCAACAATCTGTTAACTTCTTCATGACTAGATTCCATGCTATTGGAGGCATATTAAACCATCATTTACTTCTGGTGGTTCAGTTTCCAGACATCATCTGATACTCTTCAATCTATATAACTTGAGACATGGTGGTAAAAATAATGGAAACAATAATTCAATATTTTAAAAGCCTGTTAAAGGTCTATACCTTCCAGATACATAAACTACATTCTGTTATTTTAAGGTTTGTTGTGGGATACGTGAAACTGTCTGAGGTGAATAATTAAAAATAACAGTTTTTGTTAATTTAAACATCCTGCCAAAGAAATAATTGGGTTCCCCATGAGATGATTTAAGACCAGTCTGTCACCACCATTTTGTCTTGCATTCTGGGAACTCTAAGAAGCCTCTTCAAGGTTGCAGAAATACTTCATCTGCAATTTTTGAGTTGTTCGACTCTCCATTTGGTGTTCTGAGATAACTGTAGCTTGAAATATTTACCTGACACCAGGAAGTTGCAAACATATGAAAGATGGATGTGGTGGTTGGTAGTTCCTGACAGATATAAATGCATGCACTGGTGAAAAATTTGTGACATGTGCCCAGCTGCTGGAAGATGAGAATTTTGATATCATCTGACAAACTTCTTGTATCTACCTCCTATTTCCAGTGGGTTGAGGAGGAGAGGGAGTTCTACATCTTTTTCTTTTTCAAATGTGTGCACAAATTCTGTCTTGTGTATTGAAATAGTTTCTCTGCGGCTCATCTGAGCTGGACAGGGTATAGAATTTTTTACGTAACTGGTCGTAAAAATTTCAGCAAAGCATTTTTTGATCAAAATTAGCCTATTCATCAAAATTAAAGCATTTAGCAGGACCACATCAATTTTGACAGAACCGTACCTCCAAGGCAGGTTTTAAAACCTGACAGGTTTCCTGTTAGCTTACCTGCCCAACATATCAGCAGCCCTCATGATGGGCTGGATTTTCAGGCTCCCAGCTCCCTGGCAGCCTAAACTTCTATTCTCCTGACTCAACAGCTGCCTCAGCTCCCAGGGCTTCCATGACCTTAGGGCAGCCCACCACATGGGCTGCCTCAGAGTTGGGGCTGTCAGGCTCCGCAGCACCCAGTAGAGGTGTGCAGAGTATGGTAATTTTGTTTTATGAAGAATTTAAAAATGTCCAGGTTTTTCTCCAGATCGTTGCAAAACCATATCTTGAAATCCTGTGCTAAAGGAAATTACTGTTTTCCAGCCAGCTCTAATTATCTGTATTGTGGTAATGCGTAGGAGCCTAGGTCCCGGACCAGGGGCCTGTTGTGTAAGGCACTGTATAAACATATAACAGAAAGATGGTTCTGGCTCCAAGTAATGTACTAACAGGCCTTCTTTGTTTCATCACTTGCTCTAGAATGCGTAAGGGGAAGTTGTTATAGCTGAAGTATATTAATGCTATGATATTTATAGAAGCACTATATATTTTTCAAATGTAATATTCTTTGCAGCTGTTAAAATTTAAAGAAGCTACTAGGATATTGTATGTGCTTGCGTTTCTGTATAGTATTAATAATAGTGAGTATCACAAGCATGGCAACTTCACAATGTCTTTAAATTCTAGTTAAATTAGTTTGAAAGAGAAGCTGGTTAAACTTTAGTGAATTTGATCTTTGCCTTGGTATAGTATAGTTTGGTGGTGGTTCACTCCAGTAAATACATTTGTATAATAGAATTACTGATACAGGATGTCTTGGTCAGTGTGAGAATTACACTGCACAGTGTAGTTTGCAGTTTAAGATATGTTCCTGCATTTTTGTTTGTTTGATAATGAAATTATAGTGGACTATGATTGAGGCTGACTTTTCCCATGAGATCTCCATGAACACTAGATGTGTATTTTCACAAGATTTTCTTATTGAGCAAAAATGCTAAAAACTACTTATGTAGTGTACAACTCCTTAACTTATTATATTGTGAAGTCTGGAAAAGTGTAGACTTCACAAGATATTTGGAAACTATTTTACACCTGTAAAGTAGATGATTGGAATGTAGTTTATACATTCCTCAAGGTACTCTCAGAATAGAAATGAGCTTTGTGAAGTTTTCACTTTTGACCTAGAGTATTTGTTAATGTCCAGTTTAATCTCCCTTCTCCCATCTCCAAAGCTCTGTATCTTATGTGGAAATTCAATTCTGCAGGATGAACAGAAAGCAGAAGATGAACTAGCAAAAAAGCGCGCAGCATTCCTTTTAAAACAGCAGCGGAAAGCTGAAGAGGCTCGGATCCGAAAACAGCAGCTTGAGGCAGAAGTTGAACAAAAGAGAGATGAAGCCCGGTAATTGTAACATTTACACTGCACTGTGGAAAGGAATAATTTTACAACCTATCCTTTTCCTTGAGAAAATGGGAAGTTACTAGATTCTGAAAACCATGTTTGCTTTTCAGTCGCAAAGCTGAAGAGGACCGAATACGAAAAGAGGAAGAGAAGGCCCGAAGAGAACTCATCAAACAAGAATACTTGAGGAAAAAACAGCAGCAAATTTTGGAAGAGCAAGGACTTGGAAAACCCAAATCAAAACCCAAAAAACCTAGGCCAAAGTCTGTCCATCGAGAAGAGTCATACAGTGATTCAGGAACAAAATGTTCTTCCACACGTAAGTATTTTTCATTCCCACTTGAGTCTGCAATCTCTTTTAGCAAAATAATAATTCATGTCGTCTTTCTTTCCTATAGCTGATAATCTAAGTAGTGCTCAGTCTGGTTCCAGCCTGTCTTTGGCCTCAGCGGCAACTACTGAACCTGAAAGCATACACTCTGGTGGCACTCCTTCCCAACGGTAAAGACAATTAAAAATAAATCTTATATTATGAAATAGGACTGGGTTTAAATGTTGATGATATAATAATAATTCTTAATTTATTTTATAAAGTTATTAGGCAAAATGGCATATGGATGGGGTTCTTCATCTGTTCTATTTGGATCTATAATACACATTACCTTGTATTCATCTTTTAAAAATAGATGATAGAAACTTACCGTCTTTTGGGAGGGACAGTTATGCTGGAGGAGAATTGCTTTTCTCATTAAGAGAAAATGGTCTGTTGAATGTGAAATAATTTATTTAACAAAAAACTCAAACTGGTGATCCCTGCTTTGCTCCAACAGAGTAGAGTCAATGGAATCCTTACCAATATTGAGCAGGAATCCAAGCAGAAACACAGAAAGAGATTGGGAAAATGCATCAACAGCATCTTCAATTGCTTCAGTGGCAGAGTACACAGGTAAATGTTTCCATTTTAGCTTAATCATTTCTAACTAACAATTATTAAATAATAAATGTTATGATGTGATGAGTTCCTGTTTTTGGAAGCTCAGGTGTGTCAGACTGCTTGAATGTTTCAAAAGTGCCAGTGATCTAATTTAAATAGTGAATATTAGATATAGAAAATGCTTCAGATGATTCATTTTAAATGAATTACTTTTTGCTATAATCAGTGCAAAATCCTTCAATATATGGAGTTGCTGCAATAGGTAGGTAAAGTCAATGTTGTTGTGATAAGTTTGGGAGAAATTTTTTGTTAATTTGTTCCATAAACACAATGCTTATAGTCTTGGTGGCTACTTGTGAGCTTCCTAGTTGTTAGCTGCTGAGCCAGAATGTTAGTTGCCTGAAGTAGTTGCTGAGGGAATGGGAAAAGGATTTAAAGTAGAAAATGGTTGCTTGGAAAGAGAGGGTTCCCCAGGAGCCTAAAATTCCCACTCGAACTTTGCCAGCTTCTAGTACAGATTCAGGTGCATATGTAGGAATGAGGAACCCCTCCGGGTTTATGCACTGGATGTATGACTGTTGAGCCCTTCAGTACATACAAAACAAACTTTTATTTAAAGTCACTTTTCACTTAGATTTTTTTAAATACCTGATGCTTCCTTAATGAAGTGATATTTTGCATCATAAAAATGTAAGCCATTGGTCCCATCAATTTGAAACTGCGGCTCTTAGCTTTACATATTTATTTAATAGAATTAAAATTTAAGAACTGTTTTTAAATTTACTTTGTTACAATATTTAGTTAATAACTTGTTTCATAACTTTCTTAGGTCCAAAATTATTTAAAGAACCCAGCAGCAAGTCAAACAAACCAATTATTCACAACGCTATATCCCATTGCTGTCTTGCTGGAAAAGTGAATGAGCCACATAAGAATTCAATATTAGAGGCAAGTAGTTATTTATTAAAACTGCAGTGTTATGAATGCACCTGCAGTAAACTATCACCTGTAATGCTTATTTCATAATTTCGTTAATAGCATGTTATCTTGAATGCTCTTCCCATAACATGCCTATGAAGTCAAGCATGTTGTTTTCATTAACACAGCAGATGGTTGTTTTCTCCTTCCTTCCTTATTCCTCCCTTCCCCAAATCTGCGTTTGGAAGAATTTTCTACATGATCCTATTTAAACTATTAGAAAAATTGAAAATTAAGTTCAGTTTTATTTGTTAAAATGTGGATGCTTCCATTGGCAACAAGTGTGTTGTGAGTAAAACATTCATTTCCTTGCAGAAGGTCAGTGATACAAAGTTAGGCAGAAGGAGATTTTAAACAAAGAAAAATGAACTTTAGTGTTTAAATACTACAGTGATAATATTAAAGAAAAACTTAAGCTTAGTAGATTTGAAGGATGAGGCAAAAAGATAACCATTAAAAATCTTGAGGCAATTTCTTTTTATCATTAAGAAAAAAGACTTTGCCTCGGTTTGTGGAAATGTGTCCGAAAATACTGTTATGAGCTTGGTTCGCTTGCATCAGAAAGGAATCTCCTTTGTGATTGCTGATATTTCGCAACTAAACTAACTTTTATTTCAGAAATACGTACAGTGTCTTACACCATCACAAACAGTGGGTTGTAAAAATTAAAAACAATTTTTTTTCTGTGAAGCAAGTCAATATAAATGCCCAAAGATTACATTTCCAGAAGTCCTGATGTGATGTAAATATGAGAATTATATCATCTGGTTGATGGGTCTTGCCCACATGCTCAGGGTCTAACTGATTGACATTTTAGGGTTTGGGAAAGAATTTTCCCCCAAGTCAGATTGGCAGAGACCCTGCGTGTTTTTTTTTTTTTTTCCCAACATCCTCTGCAACATGGGGCACAAGTCATTTGCAGGTTTAAACTAATATAACTGGCAGATTCTCTGTAACTTGAAGTCTTTAAATTATGATCTGAGGATTTCAGTAACTCAGCCAGGGGTTATGGGTCTATTGCAGGAATGGATAGGTGAAGTTCTGTCACCTGCAATATGCAGGAGGTCAGACTAGATGGTCCCTTGTGACCTTGAATTCTGGGAGTTCAGTAATCCCTCCCCCACTCCACAATTTAGAGCCAGACTAATTTAAAGGGGTTAAAGAAAAATCCACGTATTCATTCAAAAGAAAAATACATGCACTCTTTTTTATACTGTAAAATTCTTTCTGTGATATTGAGTTGCAGAGCAAGATATAATAATGGAGACGGTGCAAGAACAGGAAACAAACCAGTGTTTTCTGAATTATTACTCTTCCTCCAAGTCTCTTTACAGTAAAATAATTCAGACAGTATTTTGAGATCTTTAATTTCTTCAGTGTTCCTGTTTTGGTTTGCATCATCACTTTCTTTGGCTGACACGACTTTCACAGGAGTTGCTTGTCCATCTCCCTGAAATACCCAGTACAACTAAAAATAATCCTAAACGACCTTCTGTAGGGTATGCTCAGGTATTTAAACAGCTGTGTTCACAAAGGTAATCTATAATTTTGCTTTTTATATGGGGCTTGTGGCTCTTGTGATGGAAAATGATTGGTCACGTTGTGCTCCTAACGAGCCTTATTATTATTTATTATTTAAAAAATCACTTTTTGTTCTCTTTCCATATTAAACTGGCAACTGCATTCTCCAAGGTAAAAGCTTCACGCTCCTCTATGGGTTAGTCACCAGGAGGTGCTCATAACGCAAGAGAATGTCAGGTTTTTATCCCTGTAGCCCAGCATCAGCAGCATTTCAGAAGTAGTATGCCAAGTCGTCTTCTATGCACTTTAATTTAAGGTTTTGTGTGCCGGTAATACATTTTAATATATATTATATAGCTAAACTAGTGTTGTATTGTAAAATAAACAAGGTTTTCAAAATGTTTAAGAAGCTTCATTTAAAATTAAAATGTTGCTCTTACACCGCTGGCCTGCTCAGCCCGATGCTGGGCTGGGGTTCTGTTCACCTAGGCTGGCAGGGGGCTGAGCGGGGCCTGCTGCTGGGACCCCGGCTGGCAAGGGTCTGGCAGCCAGAACCCCAGACCGGCAGCTGGCTGTGCGAGGAAGGAGGGAGAAAACTTGTTCACCTTAGCCTCTAATGATAGAACAAGAAGCAATGGGCTTAAACTGCAGCAAGGGAGATTTAGGCTGGACATTAGGAAAAAGTTCCTAACTGTCAGGGTAGTTAAACACTGGAATAAATTGCCTAGGGAGGTTGTGGAATCTCCATCTCTGGAGATATTTAAGAGTAGGTTAGATAAATGTCTTTAGGGATGGTCTAGAGACAGTATTTGATCCTGCCCACGAGGTCAGGGACTGGACTCAATGACTTCTCAAGGTCCTTCCAGTCAGAGTCTGAGTCGATAAGGCCGGCGGACGGACCTAGCCAGCTAGTGGGATGAGCGGCACAGCCCATGCTGCCTTCAAGGAGTTTCTATCCTCTGGCTTCTGCAACCGGATACGCGCTGCGGACTCGCTCAGCCGGCTGCGGTCTGGGGTCCCGGCCTGTCGCACATTACAGTGGTACCTACCTTTCTCCCTGTTCTGGCCCATTCTGTTCCTCCACTGCACTGAGCTGAGTGGAGTGACTGTGCACATGGGCTGGGGTGAAAGGTCTCGCCAAGAGCTAGAATGACGGGGGGGGGGGTGGGGGAGGGACGGACGTGTAAGGTTGTGGCAGGAAGGTTTGTGTGTGGGGCACTTACCTGGGCACTCCCATTTGTGTGAGGGTGCACGTGGGAATGCGTGTGTTTGTGGGTGTGTGTGTGTGTGGTGTGTGGTGTGTGTGCAGGAGCTCCCGTTTGGTGCTCAGGTGGGATTGGGTATGTGCGGGGTACAAGAGTCAGGGCAGAGGCTGGGGCATGTGATGGGGTGCAGGTGTAGGACGGGGAGGGGGGGCTGGGTATGCGTGGGGTGCCAGTCAGGGCTGGGGTCATGGGGGGGTGAGGGAGTCAAGCAGAGGTGGGTATGTATGAGGGGGGGTAACAGGGCTCAGGGCAGGGCCCTGCCCTCATCACTCATTCCTACTTCCTACCAGACCCCTGAGACCTCCCATGCCTATCCATCGCTCCCCGCCCCGACAGGCCCCAGAAACTCCCGACCCATACAACCCCTCCTGCTCCCTGCCTGCCCCCCCCTCTCCACACCCCTGACGCCCGCAAGAACTCCTGATCATCCAACCTCCCCAGCTCCTTGTCCTCAGACCACCCCTTCCAGAGACTCCCCCTCCCCGACCCTCCTTGTCCCCTGACTGCCCTGACCCTATTTTCCCCCCACTCCACCCGGACAGACCTCAGGACTCTCATGCCCCATCCACCCCTGCCCTGACTGCCCCCTCCAGAGAGCCCCCCCCCACTCCTAACCACCCCGCCCGGGATCCTACCCCCTGTCCAACCCACCCTGCTCCCTGTCCCCTGACTGCTCCCACTCCTTACCCAACCCCCCTAGCCCCGGACCCCTTACCATGAAGCTCCTAGCAGCACGTTCTGCTCTGTGCAGAGCAAGATGCACTGCCCCATGGGAACAGGCAGCCCCGCCCCTCAGAGTGCTGCACGTGTAGTGGCATGGCTCCGGGGAGGGGAAAGCGTGTCTGCCTCCCCACGGAGCCAAACACTGCCCCACAGGAGTGCGCAGTCCCGCCTCCTCAGGGCAGGGCTCCAGGGGAGAGGGGAAGGCAGGGGAGGGGCCGGCGGCTTGTCGCACCCTGTGTGCACGCCTATGCTTCTGCCTCCTCCACTTCTCCAGCCCCCTCCCCCCCCGGAGGGGCAGAAAAGCAGGCCGGGCTGGGCAGGGCAGGGCAGGGCAGGATTTTAAATGGCATGCTGCATGCCATTAAAAATCGTCTCGCGTGCCATCTTTGGCACATGTGCCATAGGTTGCTGACCCCTGCTGTAGCTAATGTAATTATTGTATCCAATCACTGTGTCTTAAGCAAAATACCACGGGTTGGCAACCTTTCCGAAGTGGTTTGCCGAGTCTTCATTCATTCACTCTGATTTAAGGTTTCACATGCCAGTAATACGTTTTAATGTTCTTAAAAGGTCTTTTTCTACAAGTCTATAATATATAACTAAACTATTGTTGTATGTAAAGTAAACCAGGTTTTTAAAATGTTTAAGAACCTTCATTTAAAATTGAATAAAATGCAGAGCCCTCCCCGGACCAGTGACCAGGACCCAGGCAGTATGAGTGCCACTGAAATTCAGCTCGCGTGCCGCCTTCGGCACCCATGCCATAGGTTGCCTAGCCCTGCAATATACTATCATTGCAGTGTATAGTTTCTATGCTGATTAATGTCAAATACGGAAGAAATTCAGTTAATTAGATCGCTGTTTGTATATTGAATGGTACTGTTTTTTCCCTTTTTGTCCTTCTGAAAAAAAATCCTATTACACAGAAGTTTATTCTAAACTTAATATTGTCAAATTTAAAAATAAAATAAGCAGAAGCATAGTGAAAATTGTTGACAAGAAAGTGTTCTGTCCCCAATTTGATGAGGTTTTTGCATCTCATTGCTTTTAGCTTGGAGATTCCTCTTTTAATAGTTGAGTTCTTTCTGGGTCATGAATTCTCCTTGTCTCCAATATTACATTATATTGATACGTGGCAGATCAGCATCTCCTGTGCTCTGTATTACTGTTATATCTGGAAAACCCAGCTTCCAGTGTCAGAGGTCATTGGGGGGGGCAGGGGTGGAGGGGGGACAAACAGCAGAAAACACTATTTTAAATGTTTAACATTCAAGAATTCCAAATTAAGCAACTTTTAGTCTTCATACTTTAATTTACTGAGTACTCAGTATTGTTTGTTAGTCTTCTTTATGAACAGTCCTAAGCATTTTTTTTTTTTTTTTTTTTTTTTTTTTTTAAATACAGGAACTAGAGAAGTGTGATGCCAACCACTACATTATTTTGTTCCGTGATGCTGGCTGCCAGTTTAGAGCACTTTACTGCTACTACCCTGACACTGAAGAAATCTACAAGCTGACTGGAACAGGGCCAAAGAGCATCAACAAGAAAATGATTGACAAGCTTTATAAGTATAGCTCAGACAGAAAACAGTTTAACGTAATTCCAGCCAAAACCATGTCTGTCAGCGTGGATGCTCTTACTATTCATAACTATTTGTGGCAAGCCAAGCGACCTGCAGTGCCAAAGAAGACTCAGACTCGTAAATGACACTGAATTTTTGGGGGAGAAGATTGCTGAATGGGATTACGTTGAAAGAAGAAATGGTTATCATTTTCCTCCAGTTGGGTATGAAATGTGCAGAACCATACATATTTTTTAAGAGGCTTCTAAACAAAAGCCATGGATGCAAGTAAATAAGAATGAAGGAACATTGCCAGTGTTTTTTTATGAATGATAAATCTGCTGTTACGCCCAATGCTAACTACTGAGGCTTTCAAATGAGAGACTGCATGTAGCAAGATCTTTAATCAGTGGATTTCCTTTTACTTGAAGCTCTTTGTATGTACAAATTGGAAATAATTTAGTTTGTTTTTCTCTCCACCTCATTTCCTCTTTTTTCCCCATCACTCTTAAAGTTGGCAAGCTCTGAACTTCAGTAGAAGAATTGAGAACAGATCTTGGGAAGTGAGTTTTTTTTTTTGTTGTTGTTTTTGTTTTTTAATGTTCCTTAGGGAAAATCATTCTGTGAGAATCTTTTTGAGGAATTGTATAGTATATCAGATTGTTGTACTGTATCTGCTGCCAACGTTAAGTTCAGTGCTCAGATTTCTGAAAAAGCCCCAGCCCATGCTGCTCAGAACAAAGTTTACGTACAGTATCTGTTCACTATAAGCACTGAAAGATTGCAAAGTCTGTCTTTTTTTAAAAATAACGTTTGCAAATTTAAAGATGACTATTTCTGGAACACAATCATGAAGAAGCATACAGGTGCTAATAGCTGGAATATGCCTGACTGAAACTTGAGGCAAGCTGAATGGAGCACAGTTATCATTATTTCAGTTTCAGGTAGTGTCCTAAAGATTTGTTTGCTTTAATAAAGACAGATTCTGGTAGATGTAGAACATTTCCACTGAGCACGTTACTCCTGTATGATGGTGCACTTAAAGATCACAAATTTTAATGTTTTTATTATGTCATGAAATGTAATTCTACTTTCTTTGTCCTGTCTTTATTCTGAATGAGCAGCATGCTCTAAAATGAAGAGTGTGTACATTTTTTTTTTTTTTAATTTGGGGTGATATATATTAATATATATTGGTTTGTTTTCTCATTTAAAAGCAATTTTTGAACAGAAATTTGCATTTGTTTCAAAAGCCCAAAGAAGTCAAATGGCTTTGATTTCTTTTCATGTTGAAATATTAAATCTTGAGTTATGACCTTAAAAATCTTTGGTGTTCAGCGGATCAAATTTTTGTTTTGGGGGCAACAGGACATATTTGCAGTTTTATTTGTTAAAGCTCTTGTTTCCCTTTTATATCCATGCTTTAAAGCAACTAGAGTGCTGTAGCTACAACATAACTTATCCATTAGCATGTTCCTACTACATCATACTTTGACACTACTACCTGAGGATTTTGTAGGTTTATAACTTTGGTTTGCACATGTTTACTTTTATTCAAAGTGTTACTTGAATATATGTCTTTTAGTGCAGAGGGCGCCATTTGAATCGTAGATATAAAACTGAAGCTCTAAAATACGATACAGTGTAATTATTAAATAAACTTTACAAATAATGAGTTATAAACTGAGTCTTGTACATAAGGGGGAAAATAGGGTACGTGATAAAATGCTAGTTAGAGCAAAGTGAAGGTCTTCCATTGCAGTCTTTTCAGTCCCCCCTCCCCCCCACCAATACTTTTTAAATAGACTGCTACAACTTTGTAAATTTTGTTAGATAGCTGGTTGCGTGTAAATAACTAAAGGCTTTATGATTTCTAAAGTGCTAAGTATTAAACACTATTATATCAGTAATTTTTCGGTTACCATGCTTTTCATGCTTGTGCTTTATTTCTCACTGTTTGATATTATATACCATATTTATTTTATGAAGCACTGAAATGTAATAAAAATCATTAACTGATTTCTTTTTTTATTTCATGTGTACCTTTTGTTGCAACATCCTGTCAAAGAACTAATCATAAGCTTTACAGATGTGCTATTCTATGTTTACATATAGATGAAGATTCTTATAAAGCAGAAGTTGCTATAGGTATTGACATAGTATCATCCTCTTGACCTTTTTCTAAACAGTAACATTTGGCCAAAATCATATAGGGGCTTCCAGCAAAGCATAGAACAGTTTTTAAAAATATTTATGCTCATATGTTTCATTCAAAGTACTTTGTAAATTAGTTTAAGTATTTTATCACCAGTTTACATATAGAAAAACTAAGACACAGAATCTGAAGTTACACAGTGAGTCAGTGACAAAGCTAGAAATGAAATCCCAGGTCTCCTGTCTTAGTCTTTGCCCTTTCTACTGGACCTTGTTGCTTCCCCAAGTCATTTAGTTTCTTTTAGCATCGTACAGAATTTCAAAAGCACTAACATTTTTCCAAACTGGGTATCAGTGTTAATCTGCGAGATTATTTTCAGGTACCAGTTATGACTCCATAGGTAAGGTTCAATTCACCCTCTGTTTGCTATGAAAAGTAAAGCATATCCCTCCTCTTCCCCCCACCAAACCACAGCCCTTATTCTTCGAGCATAAAATGAGTTTTCTGAGACTGTACAGTAAATCCGTTAGTTTAGGACTTAAAATTAATTTTAAAATGGGTCCTTTCAGAAATGTAGCATCCATTGTCCCACCTTTTTGTTCCTCATTATCTTAATAGTAATGCAAACTCCTGTTCACTGAAGAAATTCTTTTTAGGTTATCATCTCCTATTCTCAGACTGAGACTTCCGTTAAGCATTTGTGCCCCTTCATCCATAGGAGTTTGTCGTTGACATCAGTGGAAGTAACTTCAGAGCCATAGACTTAGTTATGTTGTTTTCAGTTTAAGTACTTCTCCCCACAAGGAGTGGTAAAGTATGCAATAGCTGTCTCCAAAAAACACCAAATTTTAAAAGAAGCTAACACCTAAAATAGAGCAGTGTTCAATGCCTGTTTTGTAAGTGTCTTCTAAGTTTAGGTTGCACCTTTCCTACTTTCTCACATTTGCATTGAGCCAAGAAAGATTGGAGATGCAATGGTCTAGACTTTGTTTTTGGTTTGTTTCTGCATCTCTGTGATGCAGCAAATGTCCTGAAGGTTCCTCCCAGACCAATATTTACATCTAGTTTTGTTAAAACGTGCTGATAAAAGTATGGAGCCTTAGACTCACTAAAATATGCACATACAATGATAAAAATGGAAAACTGCATTGCTCAAATGACAAGTGGTCACCTATTTGTAAAAGATTTAAGCTTCAGTCTTGGCCCTAAAATAATTTTAAATAGCTTCTAATTGGATCTCCGACTTCCAGTTTAATATCCATACTTGTTAATTTGCATTGGGCCTGGGTTGGGTGAAGAAGAGAGTAGGTACTATAAAACTACAGCCCACTTGTATTTTTGGTTAATGTAATGCAGTGCAGGTTGATATAATTCTTTGAAAATACATATTTAGTCTTGCAGTTTTGTAAACAATAGGACTGTACATCTTTAAAGTGTTAATTTTTTCATGTCTTGATTTCTTTTTCAAACTTTAACATTGGTGCATTATGCATTTGCATATACTGTGATGTTTGTAGTTGATGTCTTACGGTTATCCCATTTCTATAATGCATTTCCAGTAAAATAAGAGTTTACTGCAGAATAACTGCAGCAGTGAAAATATTGGTGAATAATTTTGAAAAATTTAGCATACAGTATAGTCTAATTACACATTAGACAGCAGAGTGATGAAGTGTACAACCTGGAAGTTCAGAATAATTTTTTTTAACATTGACATAATGTAACTCAAAGTGTCTGTTCCTCAGATCTTTTGGGAGCTCTTGCCTTCCAGGGATGATGATTCTGGAAATACAGTAATCCAAGAATGCTTTGAATAACTTCCTGGGATTTAAATTATCCATTCATTCCCATTTGCAGTGGTGATCATCTTCATAATCCCAGCTTTCCCTCTCCCCCTCTAAGTAGCCATTTTGAAACGATAATAATCTATGGCTAGTACCCAAAAGATGTTTAATACAAAAAGAAAGCACCTCCCTTCACCCTAACTACTACCCTGAGAATATAGAATCCATGGTACTTCCTTGCCATAGGACCAAGTACACAGCTCTGCATCTCAGTCTCATATCTGATTCTTCTGATACCATCACCCCATGGCTGCATGCAGAACTGCCAGCCAACCATCCAGTTCAACAGCCTTCAACAATTTAAGATAACTTAACTTAATTTTTGTATATACTTTAAGCAGTCTTGTGAAACATGAATGTTTATGGTGAGGTTGAAGATGAGAAGGAGAAATTGCTGTCTGAAGGTACTGTATCTGCAACTAATTTTGGCATTGTATGGTTAAGAAGGCAGTGGATAGGTAAATTATAAGACTTAAAATCAGGGACACAAATTAAAAAAAAAAAAATTTTTTTGTCTGTTAACATCGACCTTGTCATCAGATGCGTAAAACTAATATGAAGGTGGCCTGCAAAGGATTGACTTGTGCCCTTTTTTGCTGGTTTAATATACATTAAGCCTGAAAGACTTTCATTTAAAGTTGCTTTTTCCGCTTCTGATGAGCGGACATTTTTATGCACTTTTCATGAGAACTGTTTGAAGTGACTTAATTTGTGTAGATGAGTACTGCTGTGGGGTATAAAAATTACATCTCTTCTATGTTAATCCCAAAAGGAGTTAAGGTCTTCCTTATGTTATGCTTTTGGTGCAAATCTACCTCAGAATGTTAGCTTGTGTTCACAAGGTACAGTGAACTTTGGTTAACTATACAAAGAATTTTTCTTAAAAATGAATAATGGTTAACAAACCAACTGATGCCAAATGGGTTCTTTTCATACTACACCTTTCTAATGAGCTGTTTAAAACTTCAGTGGATTAGAAGAATAGACATGGTTACTATATTATACCATGAAATGGTTAAATATTATTGCCAGTGTGACAGAACCATGGAGATACCATGCAGATACTCACTACTGGTCATCCATGTGACTGCCTTTTAGCCCACCACTGTGGTACCCAAGGGAGAGTAAGAAATGAAGATAATCTAACAGGTCTTGGCTTGTCTTTTGACAGAAAAAATACCACATGCATTCTTGTGCCTTTTTATCACATGCAAGCTCTCAGACAAAAGTTATTAGCGTTCCAACAAGCAAAAATTGACCAGACCTTTTTAAATGAAAGGAATTTGTGCATCATGAAATGTAAGTAAATTCCTCCATCCTACATTTAAAATTTTGCACTATAAACTTAAAGCAGCATTCAAATAAGGGACTTTCATGCTAGATGGATGTACTGGTGAAATGTGGGAATAGCTTTCTCTGAATCAAACTCAGCAAGAAGTGCCTAGTGAACTCAATACTGTAAAGCTTTCTTGGTATTATTCTATGAAACCAAACTTTTGGTTCTGCAAGCAGAGGGTTTGGAATTTGCCTTAAATATAAGCAAGGATATTTTAAGTCTTCTTCCTTTTTTATGGTCAAAGTATTTAAAGAATTTTGAACTGGATTCTGCTGAATTTCTTAATGGATTAAGTCTGTGAAAACTTTAAAACAAAGCAAAAGCATCAGCTTGAGTTTCCTGGGGGATTATGTATGTAGGTAATCAGTTATATAAGTGTGTCTTAACTTAAAAAAAAATTGAAATAGTTCCTTCATGATTTTGTTTAAGCATATGTGTCTTTGCAGTGATTTTTGAGCTTATTTTGATTTGGGGACTGATGAAGACTTCAAGATTCCAGTGTGTGCTAGAAAAGGAGTATTTCTGCTCTTCAATTCCAAACGGTAAGTAAGAGGTTTGTATCTTGATTACTGAGAATGTGAAAGTCACTCCAAAAATTATACTTGTGCTGCAATGTTTACTGCTTAAAATTTCTTGGAGAGGAAGGTGTTTCACTTCTAATTTATGTTCTGGACTCAAAAGTTGATATGTTATTTATCAGCTTGAGTTTATTTGATTTAGTTTAATAGTGATGAGGTGGGATATGCTCCTTGGTCCTAATAAATGTCTGGTCACAGAATGATTGCACATAGTTCTGGATGGAATTGTTTGTTCAAGAAACTAATAGGGGAAAAAAATGAATAATATTTTTTTTAAAGTTAATAATCTGTATTGCACCGTTATCCTATATTTGAGTTAGTTTACTTCTGAATTAATTCATACCACTATATCATTACAATATTTCAAAAGAAACCCACTGATTGCCCTATGTTCTATTTAATTTGCTTTAGAACTTGTTACTGCTACTTAAGGAAAGATAACTTGTGCACAGTTAACGAATCAGTGATTAAAAGTTAGTACAATATATAAGCACATAACTTAATTTTTTTGTGAGAGAACTAGGTATACATAGCACAGGTCATCTGAAATTAGTACTGATAAACTTTGTACTGTACATACTGTTGTTCTATCTATATGCCACATTTTATGGAAAATATTTTACAAACATTTTAGGACCTGATGCAAAGACCACTGAGGTGAATTGGAATCTTTCTATTGATTTCATTGGCACTATCTCTTTTACCTCTCCACTTGTAAAGCCAGTTGCCTTAGTTACTAAGCATCTAACTGCAGAATATTCAGAGAAAAATTTAAATAAATTTAAAACAATAATAAAAATAATCCAGAATGATTTTTCTGTATATAAAAATGACTGACTTTTAAAGACTAATCTCAGGGTCCAGATTAGTAGCAAGTATTGTGTCCTGTTGGAAAAAGCTGGGAAACTCCCCTTTCCAGCAGTCTAAACCTCTGTCAACATCTCTGCAGTGTTGTATTATCAGACTTTAAACCGGTTGTTGGTTCAGAACTGAACATTGCCAGTCCTAAATCTCGAACCAGTGTAATTTTGTTTTGTTTAGCTAGTGGGAGTGGAAATAAAAAAGTGACTGAAGCTGCTGAGAGGTTTGGAATGTTAGGCCATGGCTACACTGGCGCTTTACAGCGCTGCAACTTTCGCGCTCAGGGGTGTGAAAAAACACCCCCCTGAGCGCTGCAAGATACAGCACTGTAAAGCCTCAGTGTAAACAGTGCCGCAGCGCTGGGAGCGTGGCTCCCAGTGCTGCAAGCTACACCCGTAGAGGATGTGGAGTACGTGCAGCGCTGGGAGAGCTCTCTCCTGGCGTTGCGACCACACTCGCTCTTCAAAGTGCTGCTGCGGCAGCGCTTTGAAGTTTCAAGTGTAGCCATACCCTCAGAATAAGTTTCTATTGGATATATCAATGCCAAGAGGGCAGATGAGTTGGTCAGAGAAAGATATAGTTCATTACATGGTTTTGCAATTTATCACATGGATATCACTGATATTTTACCATAATTGTTGAGTAAGAGCAACTTGTAGCCTTTGTTTTCCAACTCCTGAAGATTTTGTCCTGTGAAAGCCTTCCTTTTATTTATAGATAGTGCTAAAATAAATATAATTTTATTCTTATCAAAAGGATTTAAAATTTTCAAATATGTACCACTTTTAGGATCACACATTGAGATCAAGTTTAGGGTTTCGTCACTCATCCTCATTTCAAATCTTGAAGAGGGGGGAAAATAGGAACTGGTATTAGTCCTTGGGTATTCAAGCACATTTTTCTGTTTTATTCCCTAGATTTTCCAGAAGGCCTGACGTCTGTTCTATTTGTTGTAACAAAGATTGGGGTTATCAACTCAAGTGTCTTCAACAGCCCAAACTTGAAATCTGTCACCAGTCTAGCTCTAGCAAACAGTGGCATCACAAGAATTGAACCTGGAGCCTTTTACGCTTTCCATAGTCTCACCAAACTCAGTTTATATCAAAATAATCTGACTACAGTTCTGGCTTCTTGGCTTTCCAAACCAGGACACTTAGAAAACCTTACAGTGTCTCAGAACATCATTCAGGAAATAGGCCCTCATATGTTGTCCAGTTTCTCTAACCTGACAACCCTTAATTTAGCTAGCAACAGAATTCATATGATTGCGGGTGGAAGTTTGAAGAATTTGTCTAAGCTAACTTTTATTGATCTATCTGGTAATAACTTATCTGCCTTAACAAGACACGTGTTCAGTGGGCTGATGTCTCCAGTAATGAAACTGGGGGACAATCCATGGAACTGTTCCTGTGAACTTCAAGATTTTGGATTGTTTTTGCAAGGTAATGTAAAACATAATTTCAATCACCCAGAACACTTGGGCAACTCCAAATACATTCAGATAACTGAGAGTCTGTAGCCAGATAGCTAATGCAAATGTAAAACTTGTTAGAAGTACTTTAGAATGTAAGGTCTGGCTAGTAGAGATTTGGGTGTTCAGGATTTCACTGTATTTCTAATGTATGTTACTGTAAATTCGTTCCTTACTGTATTATTTATAGTACTAAGTTTCAGAGTCGGAGCTACATTCTGTTGGGCATTGACTGTAGATCTATCTCAAAGCATGTCGCCTACAGTGATTCCTTTTTAAAGAGTAGGAGGAATAGTCCCATGATCCAAGATCATGCCATGAAAACATAACACAGAGGAAGAGATCTGAATTGCATAGTGATGGTAATTTTTTGCATAGTGTCAGAAGTATGTAAAAGGGGGATTGTGAGAAACTCTGGTAGTATAGTATTGGGTCAGTGTGTGGAACAGAAGATGGCATTTTCAATGAAAGCTGAATCAATTGCAAAAATACTGTACGCAGTTAAAATATTACCTTCTTTCGGTTATTTCATACACTATTCCAGACCTTCTGATGACTGGTTCTTATTGGCCAACAGCTGTAACAAAATTTGTAAATGTTTGGCTGGACCTCATCGGCAAACACTCTAGTGTTCTAATAGTTCAGCTGAATTATGTCTAATGCAGGTGGAAATAGTGTAGTGGACGACAATAGAAACAATGCATTGTGTCATAGAAATTTGAGATGGGAAAGACTTACTAGATGATCTAGACTATCCCCCTCTGTCAGTTAAGGATTATTTCCTTATGATACACCTGAGATCAAAATCAGAGGCCAAAATGTTAAAACTTGAGTGCATAAAGTTAGGTACCTGAATCATATTTAGCCCCTTAAATAAGTGGCCTGGTTTTCAAAGGTGCTAAGCACCTGCAGCCCTGTGGGTACTTTAGCAAGCAATGGTGAGAGCCCAGGATCTTAAGTAGTCATAGGTTAATCATGCACTATTTGTTTTTACAGAGCTGATGAATGCTTCTGTGTTGGAAGATGCTTCATCTGTGGTTTGTCATAGCCCACAAGCCCTGAAGGGAATTCCTGTTTGGAACATCTCTGACTTTAGCTGCCCACCTATTCTCATATCACCATCACTTGAGAATGACTTCTATAAAGTTGGATTGCCAGCAATGCTTCTGTGTTTAGGTGTGTTACAGTACAATTTTCTGCATCTTATTTCATATTGTGAAATGAATTTCAAATATAGGCTCTTGAAAGCATTCCCTCACCCTTCAATTACAGAAAGAGGTTACATCCACATTCTGTGCACCTCTTTTCAAGAAAGAGGTTGCCTTGTTCAATGGAATGTTAATATGCAAGACAAACCCTGAAAGCAGTCACAATTCCACTGCAGAAATGATGACAGGCTGTTTTTTTTTTTTTAATTTCCTTGTGTGTTCATAAAAAATAATTACTTTCAAGTGTACTTTGAATGTATTTCAATACTTAATACTGTAATATATACATTACTAATATCCTTAATAATGTAGTATAACGGTACTCTTTAAGTAAGAAATGTATTATTCCAGAAACAGATAGTTTGAGTAATATTCGCTATATTACCCAGAGAGATAATCAATAAAGCATATTTATTATTCCAGATAAAAAGAGGCTGGGGGAAGTTTTTAAAATGAAATCTGTTGAAGGTGCAACTTAATATTTAATATATTCTGTAAGTTAAAAAGAACACGCAAATAACCATCTGGAAGATTGGTTCAATAGAGGATGTGCATAAAGCAGAATTTTTTGTGTTTAAAAAATACAAATTTTGGTGGGGGAAACTTACTAAAATAATATTTCTTTGCTTTAGATTATTAGCTTTGGAGAAACGGTTCCATTTGTATTAATACAAATGTGTACAATAAAATACAAAAACATTCTCAGTAAGTTTTTTCTTTCAGTTTTGCCACTAAATCAGTGTGTACATTTATAAGCCATATCAATACCATCCTTTCTCAGTCTAGAATGAATTGATTATACAATTCAGCTCCATCTTTAGGAATTTTTTTTCCTTTCCACAAATTCTCCACTAATGTGTTTTTTTTTATTTTTTTGAAAATTGTAACTGCACCTCAGTTTTGGTAAATTTTAAAATTATTTGTTTGAACTATTTTTGCAGTGTTGTTTTCATTTCTTTTGCTGCTTCTCCTGCTCTGGAAGGTGAGACAAGATAAAAAGCAAGTGCAGCCAGGTAAAGAAGCTACTGTTGAAAATAGCCATGAAAAACTAACAGGCCACCTTAACAAGGTGACAGAGAGACTGAGGAGCAGAGGACTGTCAGATGAAAAGTTACAGACAACAGTGAAAAGTGACAAAACCCAACAAAATAGAATGCAGAAAACTCGTGCAAAATCTGCCTCACCAATTCTGTTGAGAACTGAGTTTCAACACAGTAGTTCTCAACACCATAGACCAGCAGATGGGAACGAGGAGCAACCCAAAACCTCTTGCACAGTAATAGATGAAAAAGCCTGCATGAAAAATGAAGACTGCAACAATGTTATGGAACTGTGGTATTTTAATAGCTTGCAAGACTGCAATAAAAAGGCTATGCGTAGTCACAATGCAAACACTTCACCAACTGAACTACGCGTAGAAACCCCGAAAAAGGATAGTTCAGAACTATTAAAGCAGTCATTGCAGGACCATGGAATTTCACAAGTGCATTGGAAAGAGGAAATTAAAGGAAGGGTTAATACGGAGAACGCTGAACCGCTGTTGTATTTAAGTGTTGCTAGTACAACTGAAGAGTCACCCAGTATACCTGGCACTGAACAAAAAGATGCTGTGAGTAGAAATGTAAATATGAGGCTGTGTTCTTTGAGAAGAGTTCTTACTTGGCCATATGAAAAATGCAAAAGGGACGAAAGCCAAAATTCAGATGATTTTTTCAAGGCACATTTCTGTATGCTCACTAGTGATCCTGGTGTCCCAGCAGCAGTCGGGAAAACAGAATTCAAAGATGAACAAAATCAGTATAATTTCCATCTACATACTGTAAAGGAACAAAAGGCAATTCATGAATACAGCAGTGGTAAACCTAACTTAAAGAGAGAAGCAAAACAAGCAAACAAATTAGTATCTCCGCTTAAGAAAGGAGCTAAGCAAATAGCCACAATGGAAAATGCATGCATCTCAGTGCCTGGAAAAGGAATCAGAGGCTCTGAGACTGTAAAAAAGAATAAGAATAACAAAGATATACCTTTGCAGGCTGGATTCTGCAGAGACAGTCTTCACTCGCCAGCATCCTCAGACAAATCTGTTCACACCTCCTCCCCATGTGATAATACATTACTTGAAAATAATGAATACACCTTCATTGATCTTTTGCATGAAGTCGTGGAAAATCGTGGAAGGTGGACTAGGCAGAGGTGGAAGCAGACCCATCAAGTGCGAATTGCTAACCACCCCCCAGTGAAATCAAAGTAAACTAATTGCACTCCATCAAAAAATGTTCCATGTGCTATAGGCTGCCTGTTTTAACCAAAATTATTATTATAATAACATTTCAGTAGTGGTGACACATGCCAGACTTGACAGTACTGGAAGCTGAAATCCTCTATTATAGATACTTCAGGAGCAATGCAAAGTGCTCCATATTGCCCTTCCAGAATGCCTTAACCATGTTTTGAAAAAGCAACTTCTAAGGATGAGAGAGGACTTTTCTCCATGGCTCAGTCAATTCGTGGTGCCAAAAAAAGGTGACACGTCATGAAGATTTTTGTGATGTGATCATTTATTTACAGGGAGCTTGACTCAGACCCATCAAACTCATTTCATCTAGGCAACCAAACAGCTTTCAGATGAGTAATGAGTTTAGATCAGTAATCATCTAGGGTAAATTTCCAAAATTGCCCAAGAGATTTGCATACTGAAGTCCCATTGAAAGCAGATATGACTTAGGTACCTAAGTCACTTAGCACTTTTGAAAATTTTATCTCAAGGCTGGTTTTGCACCAGGTATGTAGAAGACTTCAAATCCCATTACTCACCCCCCACCCCTCCAAAATAACCCATATCATTACTGGTTTTGATTCAAGCATTGCACTAAGTAAGCAAATTTATTAATTATCCCTAGAATTTTCCAGCTGCCTAGAAATGGATAGTTCATGGGGTACGGGGCGTTTCAGCTCTGGTTATTGACTTACTCTACTCATTGGCAGAGACCATCAGTATCCAGGGTTGTCAATTTGGCATATTCATGAGCACCTAAAATTAATGTAAAATTTTCAATTTACTTGCACAAAATATGAAATGTTAACCTGTATCATGTCATGATAATGGGTTATACCCCCTTAAATGGATTGCTAATTGTGCTAGCTTGCGTGTGCATGCTCTCTCTCTATATATCTATATATATTCTTATTACTTCTCAAGTCTTTTTGGTAGGTTTTACACACTGTATTTTTAATTAATAATTTATAATATGGCTAATAAACCATGTAACTAGAAATGTTTGTCTACGCTGCTTGTTAGTCTGTTTGCAATTACATCCAACAGACATCTGCTCCATTTTTATGCTTATATTTGCTCTGATTTAGGGCTGATGGCAAATCACAAAATTTATTCTGCCTGTTTGCATTTGTTTAGAAATATTGTAATTCCTTGTTATACAACTGGCACCTGTCCCCCGCCCCCCTTTTTTTTTGTGGAGTAAGGATTTTGCTGAGGATAGATTTAAAGCAGGAGTTCTCAAACTAGGGGTCGGGACCCCTTAGGGAGTCACAAGGTTATTACATGGGGGGTTGCAAGCAGTCAGCCTCCACCCCAAACCCTGCTTTGCCTCCAGCATTTATAATGGTGTTAAATATATAATAAATGTTTTCAGTTTATGGGGGGGTTGCACTCGGAGGCTTGCTATGTGAAAGGGGTCACCAGCACAAACGTTTGAGAACGACTGATTTAAGGTAAAGATGTTTTGGTGTTAGGCTCACAAATACCATGCACTCACTCAAATTCATCAGTCTCTTTTCATTATTTCATAAACATTATTTCTATCATACTTTAAATTTTAATGTAAATTCAGTTTTTTGTAGTCTTCTAGAATGTGAATTTAACACAAAAGACATAGGAACCACCTTTTACATGCTGCTTACATGACCCCAAATGTAAAATACATCCTTGTACGCACAGTTTATTCATAATGTGAAAGCATTAACTTCCACCAGCACTTATTAAATATGAGTAATCTCTAGCTGTAAGCATCTCTTTCTCACGGCAGGAGTTTTCCTGTGCTGTTGGTTATGGATGAAGTGTGGAGTATCATCTCTGCATTTTTGTATTGTGTGTTTTCTAATTCTTTTTAAATGTTACCACTAAGCTTTTTTAATGTTAGTTTTGTAACAGTCTTGTTAATTCAGGAGATGACCTATTTGAACCTGCCTCATGTTTTGTTAATCTATAATGAATCTTAACATGGATGACTGGTCCAATTAGTGAACCATGTTTTCATGAAGCATAAATACTCTGACAAGTGACAGCTTGTTGTACTCCAAGCTGACGTTTTTAACAGAAAAGTCCAATGCATTTCTGAAGATGAATTGTAAGTTCCAACTTTTATTAATGCTAGCAACAAACATTTGGATTTAAATTGTGCTAGGTATTCAGTGGGAAACTAGACTTGTCAGAAATCAAATATTGCATAAATATTTTCAGGCAGTGGTCAAAATGTATTCAGGCACAATTTCTGTAAAGTAATAAAATATTAAATGAGAAAGTAATGCTCTTGTGTATAAATGGTGTGTCATGTGAACTGAAATGATCAGGAAGAAAAAACATTGAAATATTACTGTAAAATGTGAACTCAGAAGTAATCCCAAAGGTTGCATGTCATATTTATGGAAATATTGTAATTGTAGTGAATTCATTTTGAGTTTCCCAAGTATTTTAGGTAAGAGAAACCTCTTCACCCATTCCGGAAAGGCATTCCTATTCGTCACAGAAGGGTTTTTTTGTTGTTTTTTTTTTTTAAAAATAGGATGTACAATTCAATGCACAATTACTGTGCTAATGCTTGTAATCTGGGTAATTGTGTGGCGGGGGAGTGCAAGTATTAAACCTGACTCTAGCATTTTTTTGCATTTGCTAATAGGGTCATATTTTTCCTTGTAATATTTTTGAATAAGTTAAAAGATGAGTTTATAACCAGTGCAAATAAATCCCATGCCTGGACTTAATCCAATATGTAATCAGGTTATACAACACAAATGTAATTGTTTATATGCTCAGACACTGAAAAAATGCCAGCAATATGCTTTGGGAAGAACATTAATTGGCAGAATTTGTATAGCCCAAGATATCTGCTGGAACAGGGAGTGGTTGGTGATACAGAAAACAATTCAGGAAATAAGTTAGCAAAATAACATATTTAGATACATCATCTAAATATTTTCATGTTAGTGATATGGTATCTGAATGTTTGCTACATCAAATGAGAACAGATTTTTCAAGAAAAATGATGTAATATTACAATATATACAATCCCCATTTATGATACATGGCAGCAGCGGTCCACTCAGATTGGTCAGTTATAGAGTGCTCTTTTCCGTTTTACTAGCTGTTGCATTGCATCGAGAGCTAAAAATACCTGAAATATTTTTTTAATATTGATTTTTTGATATAAGCAATTATTGCAGTTGCCGTGGGGAAGTTATAAGATGGTGAATGGAATGACGAATGGGGGTGAGGTGGTGGTCTGCAAGGCAACTGCTCTACTAAGATATGGCGCACGCTATAAAATAATTTGAAAACCCCTGCTCTGTGGGCGCATCAGTTAATAACCTGCCTATGAAGAGTGGTGATAATTACTGAATTAATAAATACCATATGGTATTCTACAATATGAATGCAGAAAGTTTCCTAGAAACAATCACCATCTAACTCGTATCGTCACAATGTGTCTGTCCGTAGTGTGTATGGCACTTAATGTGACAGTAAGTTGTACTAATTTCAGAGCAATGTTAAAAAGAACCTTTGTTTTTAAATTTTCAATAGCCAAGGGCCTTTTTGAATTAAATTACCTTTTTAGCAGTAATTGATATTAAGGTAGACGAAAGCATTGTTACAGTGAAATGAAAAGATCACACATGCTACTCTTGGTACATAGTCTATTTATCTATAGTATCCCAATAGATATAGAGAAACTATAGGAAGTAAGTCAGAATACTTAAGGTTTAAGAAGATCCTTAAAAAGAACTTTTTTTAGAATGTATGTGTTTGTAACTGGATTTTGTGTGTGTAAATAGGTATTTTGGCTCTTGCTAGTTTTCTTCTGCTGACTTTCCTGGAAGTAACCCTGTCTTGTCCTCCAATCTGTAAATACTGCTCCACAGGGCTAGCAGAATGTGAGCATGTCTCATCGCTTCAGGAAGGTAAGCCTTTATCCCTCTCTCGCTTTCCCGTTGCTGCCAATTCATGAACGAGAGTAGTAGTTAGTGGAATTTTGAAATTACATGTTGCTTTTGAACAGTGGTGTTTTATATTTATAAGAAATAAGTCTAGAAAAACTATAAAAGGAAAAAGCAATTGCCATATAAAAGAGACATTATCCAGTCCAGGTTGCGATGGGACCTGTGAACACAGTAGTAGGCCATATGCCAAGTACAAAAGGATGGATATTTAGGAGAGCAGCACAGCAAGGTCTGTCTCTGAGTAGATCAGTTTCAGTCATTATGGTTTGATCCTCAGCCCTTTGTACTTGCCCAATGCAGTCACATCCCAGGGCTGGTACCAAACTTAAATTAGAGCAGCCTCTTGTCTTCCCATACTTTAATTCCTAACACCTTTTTTGTACCTCAGTCTTACCAGGTTTGCCAAACTCCACAGAGAAAATACTATTACGTCACGGAAACCTCAGCAAGATACCGCCACTGGCTTTTCAGAACTTCCCCAGGCTTCATTTACTCTCCATAACTGGATTTCTGTTCTCTTCACTTCCAAACCTGACCTTTGTTGCAAAGGATGTCAGCAGTCTGAGGAGTTTGGATCTCAGCAGTAACTGCCTGCTGAGCTGTGGGATTGAGCCTTTGGCTTTCTCTGGCCTGGGAATCCTCGAGGAGTTGATTCTTACAAACAATGCCTTGGATATGCTGAAAAGTTCTTGGTTCTTAGAGTTGACCCTGCTCACCAAACTCCTCCTCTCTGACAACAAAATTACATATCTTCCTCCAAGGACTTTTGAGAGTTTGGCTAAGCTGAATGAACTCATTGTGTCTTCCAATTTCATTCAGTATCTTTCAGTGGACACATTTTATGGGCTAGCATCATTGACCAAACTGGACTTATCAAGCAATGAAATCCTGTTTATTAATAACGATGTTTTCCAGCCTTTGCAGGCCCTGACGCATCTGTGGTTGTTTAAGAATAAGCTGACTGCACTGGCCAGCGTTCCAGATTCTCTTACCTCCTTGTCTCTTAATGAAAATCCTTGGATCTGCGACTGTCATCTGGTGAGCTCAATGGAGTTACTGAAGGACAAAGTTCAGACACCCAGTGGCCTGGTTTGCAATAGTCCGCCGAGCCTGAGGGGACGCCATATGTTGAGTGTCGGGCCTGAAGTCTGTCCTTATCCAACTCACGCAGGAAATCTACCACAGGAAAGCACTTCAGAATTGAACTCGCTGTATGGCTTCACAGGTAAACTCTAGCAATGCAACATAGGTTGGAAGCTGTTTGTCTGCATTGTTCATATTTCACATTACTCCAAAGGTATAAGATATTATAAAAAAAATCTTCCATTTTTATTTGTTTAGCCTGCTTTCTCATATGCACCCAGTTTTCAGTCCTTGGGCAGGAGAGCCCCCAGCCAGGAATGAGATGCATTGTAGAACAGCAGGGAAGGGGAGCTAATGGCTTGAAAGGGGATGATTCAGCTCCTTAGTGAAAGTTCAGGGGGTATGGATGGATTATCAAGTGGTGCTGCAGAGCAGGTGCTTTGACAGAGCTGTGTGGTGAAAAACTTGCATGAAATCTGACTGTACCATGCTTGGTACTTGTGGATACTATTATTACGATTAAGCACCAAGTTCACATATAAACTTAAAAAATAAAACCATGAACGTGGTCTGACTCTCATCCTGTCTCCTGCAGGAGGACTTTTCTTCAGTTTCATCATGTGCCTGATTGTCTATTTCATCACAAAACACTGGAAATATAGCAGAGTTACTAATCAGGCAGAGGATGGACACATCTTACAGAAGGACTCTGTGGAAGAGTTCCCAAGGAGCATGACTGATGCCCCTTCAGTATCCCCACTTCCCCATAACTGTGTGATAAAAGCAAATAGGACAAGGGGCTTTCAGGAGGAAAGTGAAGCAGACACAATAGAAAAAGCACTGTGTGACCATTTGAAGAACACGTCCCAATCCAGCAGAGGACATTCAGAAACAAGCTCCCCAGTGAAGATGCCTGGAGTGACCCTGTTGCCGGCTCACAGTCCCACAGGTAAAAAGATCATGACGATCTGTAAAGATGGAATGGAGATTGAAAGATTAACTGAACGTCCAGACCAAGCCACAAGCCCAGCACTCCAGCAAGTGGGCAACAAAAATGTGGAGAGAGCAGCTGATATCCCCAGATGTGTCAGTGCACCTGGCTTACTTCCTGATGTGGAGAAACAACTTTCTACAAAAAAGGACCCTGGTTTGCATTGCTCATTGTTGAGCCATGAAAAAACAATCCCGATGAGGGTGTGTATGGAGAATGGGGAACCTGGTAAGTTCAAATAAAGAGCAACAGTGATTATTCAAAAATGGTGGTGGGGTTTGTAGGGTGGGGAGGTTGGGTGTTGGTCACTTTGGAATGGGAAGAGAATCGGTAGCAATAGCTTTCATGTGTGTATTTTGCAATAGTAGCCATTGCTGAGAAGGCCCAGTGCTCTGCAGAGTCTCAAGGGGCCTGCTGCTAATGAGGCAGCCTGTTGTAATGGAGACTGCAAGGAATCTGCTACAACTGCAGAGCCGGCAAGAATTCTCAGTGATGGCTACTGTACAATGGGAATACTGATTAACTGAGCATCTTCATCCTTCAGGATTTGTATATTTCCCTATACAGTATTAGGGTAAAGTGCTTTCAGCTTTTTCATCAGTATGTCGAGGTGTTTTTGTATTTCTGTGTTATCGCTCAGTGGGGAGAAGTGAGATTTGTGCATATGATTAAAATATGTATTTACAATGTAGATAACTGCAGTGTGTCAACTTTTTTCCCTCTGTTTTACAGCCTTGGTGAAATATTTGGAAACCCAGTGGGAAGCGCAGGCTTTGAGTCCCATTACCTGGTTTTCTGGTTCTCAGTGTTCCCGGACTTTGGTAAATGTAGTTTCTCCAGCAGGAAGTGCTACACATATACAAACAAGCAGAGACAGAATTCACACCACCTCTAACAAGAGAAGTAAATCCTGGAGCCCTTTTCACTTCAACATCTCCAGTCATTTAACAGAGGCTTATGGAGATAATGTATCTAGAACAAATGCTGAGAATGGATTTAAGGCCAACTTGGTGCATTCAAGAAGAGATAAAGACTGCGAGACTTTATGTCAAGAACATTTTATAAAGAGTGAGTCCACAGATACTACTGAGGGCAGATTCAAAGATCAAGGAATGAAAGAACCAGACTTGCAGAAAGACATCTATCTTAAGAACTGTTGCATTGCACAAAGTGAAAGCAACAATCAGAGAGAGACTACGAACACAAGGGATGTCTACCTCACTCCAGAACCTGAAGCACCAGCCAACTCTCCACTTTCAGATTTAGCCAGCCCTAGAGAACATACTGATGCCAGTAACCCAGATAATAAAGGCATCAAGCCTGCAGCGGAGAGAAAATTAGTTAGCCCCTTTCCTGGAAAAGAAGGTATCCATCCCCAGTCTTACTGTAATAACGATAGATTGGGAGAAGAGAGGCCCAGCTGTAGAACACCCAGGAGTGAGAAACTCGACAAAGAATCTTCCTTAAAGAATAATAACTTAACAAAAGAGAGATTTTGGAAATACCATACAAATTGCTGCAATGAATACCAGCCCTGCCCAATTGCTCAGAAAGTGTTAAAGGAGCTGAAGACTGCACTTCTGACTTCAAGAGAGCAATTAGATCTGTCCACGCAGGCTCCCCCCTGTGACATGGATCTTCTGAAAGGTAATGATAGACTCACCATTAACCTTTTAGTTAAACTTTCCCAGAGAAGGGAAAAGCAGAGGGCAAAGAAGCAGCCCTGGAAATGACTGGAGATTAGTCACTACCATAAAGCGTAGCAATGCTGCAATGCCGTATATTCTATGCACTGCTGATTTGGATTAAATTTACAACTAATTTTATGAAGAGGTTTTGCCTTCTGCAGCTAATGAACATCAGTCTGTGGGACTGCCCTTGTGGCAAGGGGGATATGTGGGAGCTAATGCTAAGAAACAGTCTATGCCCTGTGCTGATGCTTGTGGCTGCTGACAAATGAAGCATATTGCATGATAAAAGTCTTGGGCAGCAGTGAAAACAAGACCATGCAGGCTTTCTCTGCTTAGCATTATCCCTAAACTCACCACCCGCAGCAGTGTGCGCTGCAGTCCTGGGATGCTACTTGCCATATAGAATGTCAAGAGCAGCAGAAATCAATTTTAAAATACAAGATTTTAAAATGTTCCTGCCATTCAATAGAGGTTTTCCCCTTTCCATCCTCCTTAGATCTGTCCATCAGCTATAAAAACGAGTTAACCTTTGTTTTAGCACCTTGAACATGTAAAGCACCACCACGTAGGGAATTTAGAAGTATTTCACCTGGAAGTGTTTTCAGTAAAAGGCAATATATTTTAAATTCTTCAGTATATAATTAATTTTTGGAAATAACTGCCAAATGATAATGACCAGCAAACAACTTTGTGACACTCAACTATGAAGAATACAGGTAAGGATAGCTTCCGTTGTGATCTGTTGTAAGACAACAGGGGCTAATCATCACTATATTTCAGCTACAATAACCAGCAGCTAAACTCAGTCAGAAAGACTGTATTTTAACACACAATTTGAAAGGGTTTCACGTCTCCTTCTGAAGCTTCTCACTCTGTCTACTGCCAGAATATTTGTGTGCAGACCACTGATTTGTTGCTATGAATTGGGGACGTGTATTCACACACTTGGTACCAACCTGTAGAAACTGTGATAAGGAATTTTTAGCAGAATTTATAATGTGTCATGGTGTTTTGTATTTAACCTAAATCTTACAGAACAAGAAGTGACCACAACTTTCCTTGCCCAGTGTATAAACAATGAGGAGCCACTAACAAACAAATGGGAAAAGGGAAACTATAGCACTTTGCCAGATGTACAAGCTTCCTTTGCTCCTGATGGAATATGCCATCAAGAGTTGCCTGGAGACAACAGTAAAATTTCTTGTGGACTTCCTCAGACAATAACTCTGCAGCTAGGCCAACAGACCGGTATGGCTCACCAAGAAGCTGATGCTGAACGCCAGTCTCTAAGTAAGACATTTGTTGAACCCATCAATGAATTTCAAGAGAGCACTGAGAAATGCATTGTAAAAGATCAGAGCAGGATGGTGGATAGTTTGGAGCAACTGCCGTTAGGAAATGCCTCTGCTAATACCAATCATCTCCCGTCCAGAAGATGCGAGAATGCACATAATGAACATATTGCCCAGGACTGGAAGTCTTTGGATGCAGAAACCGATTCTGATGGACTGACACACACACATAATACCATTAATGAGCGTTTTGCAGGAGGTGAAGAAGGTTGTGTTCCTACATCTCCAAGTATTTTACGCAGAGAACTCTGCAATGTTAAATCTCTGCAACTCAGTGCTATGGCATCTGTCTATACTTGCCTCCCTCTCAGTGCAGATGAAAGCACCCTGGATTCTGGCTCTCTAACTTCCAGTCCGAATATTAGTAAAGTTTCTTTATTGGACATTCATGAACTTGAACATAAAAGTGTAGCAGACAGGAAGTCCAACCATTATTTGTCAAATGAGGTTATTTCGGTGCAGAAAATGCATATTTCTCCAAGTGAAGAGAAAAGTGTAGACAGATTGAGAGGTGAAAGTGCTGATGCTGAATTCATGCTTAATGAGAAGGAGGGAGCTCAGTTTAATATTGAGGAGAAAACAAAGGAATTTCAATCTGACTGTACTGAGCACAATTCATATGAGTTAGTGAACATTGTTAGCTCAAATGACACAGACCACCAAAAGAATATTAGGGAGCTGTTAGCCCCTAGTGACATTTTGAGGATTGAAAACAATACCTGGCATAATACAGAGAAGAATCCTTATAGAAACTCCTTGGAAAATGCTTGCAGTTCTATAGCAGCTGATTGTAATGAATGTGACGATGTTGGATGCAAAAAGGAAACTGGCCATGAATATCTCTACCAACCTGCTGCATCAAAAGGGTGCAGATCCTCTACAAATTCTTCTCTTACTGTTTATGAAAGTCAAGCAGAAGAAATAACTGTTGCAGGCTATGATGGTACTGTTTCTCACTCAGGCCATGCCTCCAGGAATATAGGAATTCAGCAATTTGCTTGTAATAAAAAGGACAAGTCTCAGCTCCAAAATATACAGGTAAATCCAAAAACGGAGAACGAACCAGATATGAAATATTCTGACTCTAAATACCACATGTTAGTGGCTGGCAACACAGATGCCAAGCTTTGTGTGGCAGGAGACAGCCCCTCTGCCAGTCCATATTTAGAAAGTGGACAATCCCTGGAGACTGGACTACATTCGGGGACCATCTGTCTGCCAGAGCAGTCTCACAGGTGTCTTCTGCCACAAGATTCTGCGCTTTCCGACCCCCGGAAGAAGGAATTAGAGCAAAACTGGAGTGAAAGTCTATCAGCAAAACAACTTAAGAAAACATATTATTCTGTTTTCAGACTACCTACCGAAGGCTCATCTTTTGGGAGGCTTTGCCAGAATGTAGACTGCACCATTGAGCCTCCTCATCTGAGCAAGGGAACATCCCCCACTACCCTACTGACACCAAATCCATGTTTATCGGGACAAGAAACTGAAATACATGCAAATGGAGAGTCTTCGGCATTCAACCCTCAACTGATGGATAAAGCCACATATTTAAGTTGCCTTTATAATCCAAAGACACCAAGGAAACAAGCAAATGAACTAAGTATACTTTCTAATCTACGCTATTGTAAAATTTCAGCAAAAGTATCTTTTGGTGTGGAGGAGGAGGAGGGCGGGAGGTCAGTGTCGCACAAAAAAAAAAAATAATCCAGACCAATTAATTAGTGACCATCAGTATAAACCTCCAGCTAAAAAAGTAGTCACCACAGATAGCGACTGATGTAAGTATACTACCTGATTTGAGGCACTAGACTTTGGTAGAGCTTTGCACAGCTAAAATGTAATCAACTTGTAAAATGAATGGATTTGTGTGTGTAAATGAGGACAGTCAAAGATGACTCAAAAATACCACTACTGTATTGTGCTGTAGAGATGCACTGAATGCGTTTCTATACACAGTGATCTGGTACATCACTCTGGCCCTGTGTTTTCAGTCTGTTGTCTTTCATTCAGAAATGTAATTTCAAGATACCTGTGTATATAATTTTTGATCTTGAACTAATCAGAAGTGTTAAACATCCCATGAAAAATATTTAGTGGCATGCAAGTTTAGGCCTTACATTTGATGTGCTCAGTGTAATACTGTACTCAGCCAGGTGCAACCTGTTCATAAATGTTTTGGAATTAACAAAGCTGACCTGCTTTAAAGAAGGAAAGGGTAATGCTGGAAGATGATGGGGTGTTTTTCTTCATTTTTAAACATTTTTGGAAGCCTGTGATTGTAAATATTTCCACCTAGTTTCTTCCCTCTCTTCCATTGTGAGTAGACAATGCTTTGAATGTTCTGGGAGATGGACTTTTCTCTTGGTTTTGAACAAACGAGTGGTTTCTTTGGATGACAGAGACTTTACATGCTATATGTAGGGGAAAATATAGGGCAAATTGGGTTGGATCATGTAACATTGATGGTGCAATGAAGCATCTCTTTATCAAATGACAGGAGTAAAATCTTTTTTCTGCAAGTAAGGGTAAGATGTTGCCCTTTATATCATTACTTTAAGGATTTTAATCTTGTTGGTATAGCTCAGTGGTTTGAGCACTGGCCTGCTAAACCCGGGTTTGTCAGCTCAGTCCTTGAGGGGGCCATTTAGGGAACTGGGGTTTAAAAAACAACAAAAAATGGGGATTTGTCCTGTTTTAAGCAGGGGATTGGATTAGATGATCGCCTGAGGTCCCTTCCAACCCTGATAGTCTATGATTTGGGCTGACATTTGACTGGAACACAGTATTCATACAAAACATCATTAAGGGAAGGAGTTTTGAAAAGATTAGAATTTTTAAAAGAAAATCACAAAACATATCTCACAGTTTGAGTGCTCAAAATGGGTTTGATAGCCTGTCATAAACAGATAGCTAAGGGTTAATGTCTCTTTCAGCTGTAAAGGGTTAACAAACAACACCTGACCAGAGGACCAATCAGGAAACAAGATACTTTCAAATCTCAAGGGAGGGAAGTTTTGGGTGTGGGTCCTTTGTTCTGGGTCAGTGTGCTCTCTAGGCTCTGAGGGTGATCACATTATCTCCAGGCTCTCTAATCTTCTGTTTCCAATTTGTAAGTACAGGTAGAAAGACAATATAGGCTTTTACATTGTTTCGATTTGCAACGGTGTAGTTTGCTGGAAATTGTTAAATGTATTTTTCTGAAAAGGCTGTTTATTCAATTTTGTAGTTAACAGACTGAAATTTTCATTCTTGATTACAGAGACGATTTTTCTGTCTTTTCTTCTATTATTAAAAGCTTTCTTTTTAGACCTGTTTGATTTTCTCTTCTAGTTGAGGCTCGAGGGATAGGAATCTCTGTGCCGGATTCCTGTCTCTCTCAGGGAAAGACTGGGAGGGGGAAAAGGAGGGGGAAGGTGAATTGTCCTCTCTGTTTTGTAATTCAAGGAGCTTTAGTACAATATCTTCCAGGGTAACCCAGGGAGGGGAAGAGCTTGGAGAGGTAAGAGGGGGAAGGGAAGTGGGTTATTTCCCTTTGTTGTGAGACTCAAGGCATCTGAGTCTTGGGGTCCCCAGGGAAGGTTTTGGGGGGGACCAGAGTGTACCAGGCACTGGAATTCCTGGTTGGTGGCAGCACTACAGGATCTAAGCTGGTAATTAAACTTAGAGGATTCATGCAGGTACCCAAATTTTGTATGCTAAGGTTCAGATTTGGCAATTATAGGCTATGTCATAAGGTATCTGAGCTTTGGGATTTTTGGAAGGAGATTTCCAATTGACTTCAAAATGACAGCTCACTTCCCCTTTCTAACCTCTTCAAAAACATTTACAAAAGTGTATGCTGTTGCTGCATGCAGCTGTTTTATTTTAACTTAATTTTTTACATACCAGTGTGAAGCATCTTCACATATATTTGTACAAAAAAAAATCTCCAGTTGGCTGTCTACAGTGTACTTCAAAACATTTCACAAAAGAGGGTCCCATATGTGGTAAAACCTGGAATTGTAATATGGAATTGCTAATAAAAATGCATGCACTTGCTGACCTGGAGGAGTGTGAATTCCCTTCTGGGAAATGTAGATGTGACAATTTTTTCATACATATTTTTCACACTTAGTCAAAAGCAGTTTTTAATAGGAAGTACATATGCTCTGTACAATTTTTTGGCTATTCAGACTTCCCTTTCAATATTGATCTACAAATGTCCATATTTGCAGTATAAAACAGTAAATGGACATAGACCATGCAAGGAATTAATTTGTCAGTAAATCTGTAAATATCATTGCCATCTCTTATTTTGCTTATTTCTGATTTTCCCCAGGCTCACTCGTTTGTTAAGCGCAAACATACTCTTCAGAAAGTATGTGTGGTGGTGATTTGCTAGAGATTAGCCAAGCTAGTTCAATCAACTTCAGAGACTCTTTTTATCTCACTCAGTAACTTTTGGACAACTGATGGGTAACCAAAAGTGCACAACACTCATATCCTGCAGCATGTCTGGCAATATTTTAGATACCTGTGGTTACCACAGCAATGATGCTGTCCCCAGAAGTGCCTGCCTTCTGGAGCTCATGGCATGTAGTGTTGAGAGTTCCCGTCTGTACCATCTGACTCTTTTCTATTATTTTTTCTGAAATATAAAGTAACTAGACCTGCCCTACTCAGGCAATTATTCCTTATCACTCCTGGCACATTTCTTAGACCTGAGCTGTTGAGGAAAAGAAAATTAACAAACTGTTCTTCTGAAGATATTTGTACTTTCCTAAAGATTGCCCCTATTACAGCCTTCATTATATTCATAGCTGCTTTCTATATACATAAGTTACTAAATTCCGCATTAATCATGCAGGCACCTTGCCTGTTGTATAGTATTTTAAAGAGATGGCCTTTATGTAAAATTGTGCCTATGGCTGCCAATAACAGAGGTCAGTACTGTACTTATTGGCGGCTGGATAAGCTATTTTTTCTTTCCTGAATACTTAGTTTTATGTCTTCTAAATAAGAACAAAAATGAAAATAAACATCTGAAGCAATTCTATGTAATTGTGTTGTTTCATGCCTCAGACGTTGGTTTGTGACCAAGACCACTGTCAGTAGGTATGTCAGTTTTATATTTACTGTATCCCATAGACCATACTGCTGTTTCTTGCTTTCTGAACAACTGAAAAGCATTTTGGAGCATTAAAACTACATATGAAGGTGGGACTTTGCCCATGATCCCCTTCTAAAACAGCCTTTTATAAGTGGACACACAGTTTTCCCTTTGATGCCTTCACGTTTTCAGGAGCATTACAAAAATAAAATATTTCATTTTTACATTAGTCTTGTAACCAATTCTAAAGAAATAGAAAATTAAACATTTGATCTTAGAATTTCATCATCTGTAGCTAAATATCTACAAGTGATTCTTTTTACATCTCATTAGGTTTACTATAAATTTACACCATAGAAATTTGTAAGATTTTAATTTGTAAAAGCATCATTCTTTTTTAAATTACATGGATCTATTAAACAAAGTGAAGCATTGTCAAAGTACCACAGAAGACTAAGTTTTTTGGTATTGTAATAAATCATGCATATTCTGTGTGTTGGTTTGGGTGTTTTCTTATGTTAACCATTATTATCTAGTATACTATATTTATAATTTTTGCCAGTCTAACTTACTGTTCTGCTACTCAGCTGAGTTAGCCTTAACACTTTGCCTTTTAGCACCCTTCAGATGTGATCTTTGATTTGGACACGATCACTCAAACAAATACAGTACATCTTTTTTCAGTGTGCATCGTGAATTCCTGTGCAATTAATTGATGGTTCATTCTGAAAACGTGCAGTATAATAAACCCTTTATGACAGCACACCCACAAACTTGCATGCAGCAGTAAATAACCCCTAGTATTAAGCGCCTGATCTATGATGGCTGTTTGGCACTTCCAACTAGATTTTAACATTAAAAACATGCATGGCTGCAGGAAGTGCACTTTGTTGCACTGTCCACACATAAACTATATATTACTTCTCTCTACTTATAGAATCATTTCCTATTTACACACCTCATCAGCCCAGGTAGCCAGTCAAATGAAAAGGAGCGTTCATCCTGCATGTACCATAAGCAGAAAATACGCAAGTAGTATGCCTAGGCTTGGAAGGATTTGATTTTTGTCAGTAGACATCAATTTCACAAAGAAACAAGTATTTCCATTGGTGGTAACAGAAATTTACAGATAGGCAAAATAAGAAAAGTGCTGCTTGAGAATTTACTAGAGTTTGATTTTAGGTATAGTTACTTTATATAATGTGATGTGATAAATAACTTATATTTTAACAGCAGCAAAGTTTTAACTTTTTGAATCTGAATGTTTACTGTCAGTAAATGATTGTCTGCTCCCTTAGTTTCCTGCAACTGTGAACATTTAAATCAGTGAAAATTTTAAACAGTGCTTAAAAACAAACTGATATTTTCCATCAAAATTATATTTAAAAAAATCAAATTCTGCCAAGCCTAAAAACACACAGCAAGGCATACCAAGTCAAGAGTATATAGAGTTGACCTGTAACTTCTTTTACAAATGGATATTTCTGTGTCTAGTTATGGCTCTGTTTTACTATAACCTGAGTGAAAAATAGGGATTGGGAACCCTCCAGAAGTTTGTAATTTAGACTTGGTTTAACATATTCACAGTTTGAGGATTATCAAAACTATCTGAATCTCTTGAGTCTGCAAAATGACATAGAAATCTCGAGAGAACAGGTGTGCTTCTGAGACTTCTGTTACTTCCTGACAGATATCCTGCAAGAATAATCTTTTCTCATGATACTTTGACACTTTTCCTCCCACCGAGAAATAAATGGGAAGAAGAAAAACCTTTGTTACCCAAACATTTTAAAACTTCAAAAATGGTTCTGTTTGAGTCTGGGTCTACAAATGGCTGAAGGTTCAGGGGAAAGCTTAATGCTACTTCCTTTACCTACTGTACATCCTACAGATTTTTCCTACTAACACTGAAAATTAACTATTTTCACCATTGAAAACTAGTGTATCTATGGGTGCATATCTAGATACTCCAATGAATGTAAACCCCTTAATTGCCCAACATCCACATTGTATGTTGTTTGTAGGCTTGTTTTTCTCCAAAGACACACAACGTTGTACTGAGGGAACTCCAACCAGGAGATGATGATCATTACTTTCCTCCTTGTGTCTGGGAAACACAAGGCTTGCAACATATTAAACCAGGCGTAGGCAACTTATGGCACGAGTGCTGAACGTGGCACATGAGCTGATTTTGGCAGTCATACTGCCTGGGTCATGGCCACCAGTCTGGGGGGCTCTGCATTTTCATTCCATTTTAAATGAAGCTTCTTAAACATTTTTAAAACCTTACTTATTTAACATACAACAATAGTTTAGTTATATAATATAGACTTATAGAAAGAGACCTACAAACGTTAAAATGTATTACTGGCACGCAAAACCTTAAATTAGAGTGAATAAATGAAGACTCGGCAAACCACTTCTGAAAGGTTTCCGACCCCTGTATTAAACATTGCTGTGTGATTTCCATACACAAGTCTGTCTCATTCCAATTATGATATGACAATTTAATTGAAGTAGGAAACTGTATTAAAAGCTTTTTTGATTGGCAGCACCAACTACACAGAACCTAGTCCAGGTTTTAAAGTCTTCCTACATGATGCCTATTGATCTGCCTCTTTCTTTTCTCTTATATTTTAAGCCTCAACAATCTTTGTGAAGGTGGGAAGATTTCATTTTAAGAAGGAAGGGCTTAAAAACACACTTAAGTGCATGGAATACACCCCATGACTGAGGTGTGTGGCTGGAGAGAAAGCAAGCAGTGGTGCTGTCTACTACAAGCAACTTTAACCACAAGGATACAGAGATGGGCAAACTGTATAGAGAATGTGTAACCCAGCAAACGTTCCTTCCCACCAGGATGCTATAGGGAGAGGTGCAGTATGCAACCTGGAATTGATGATGTAAAATTGGCACTTTATGTACAGCATGCCAGGCTCTTTCCTTGATATCTCTCACATCTACAGGCTTTGGAGCACTCTGCCCTGTGGCAGTAGTCTGCAAAACTGAGCTCTGTGGCAAGGTGGCCTGAAAAAAGTCTTTTTCTTCATTGGCATGTTTCTAGGCCACACCAATGAGAGAGAGTGAGTTTGAACTACAGTGCTTGTCCCCATGATATTAAATTTCAGGGTCAGGAAGGCATTTAAGCAGGGAGCTCTAGCCAAAGCTTTTCTTCCTTTCATAATGTATTATTTAATGTGTCAGTGAATGCTTATGGGAAGGGGGTAGGTTTAGAAGATAAAATAAAGAGCAAGTTAAAAATCACTTAGAAAAGTTAGATGCCTGCAAGTCACCAAGGTCTGATGAAATGCATCCTAGAATACTCAAGGAGTTAATAAAGGAGGTATCTGAGCCTCTAGCTGTTATCTTTGGAAAGTCATGGGAGATGGGCACTATATTTGCCCTTTTCCAGTCTTCTGGAATCTCTCCCATCTATAAAAAAGGGAAATAAAAACAGCCCAGGAAACTACAGACCAGTTAGTTTAACTTCTGTGCCAGGGAAGATAATGGAGCAAGTAATTAAAGAAATCATCTGCAAACACTTGGAAGGTGGTAAGGTGATAGGGAATAGCCAGCATGGATTTGTAAAGAACAAATCGTGTCAAACCAATCTGATAGCTTTCTTTGATAGGATAACGAGTCTTGTGGATAAGGGAGAAGCGGTGGATGTGGTATACCTAGACTTTAGTAAGGCATTTGATACGGTCTCGCATGATATCCTTATCGATAAACTAGGCAAATACAATTTAGATGGGGCTACTATAAGGTGGGTGCATAACTGGCTGGATAACCGTACTCAGAGAGTAGTTATTAATGGCTCCCAATCCTGCTGGAAAGGTATAACAAGTGGGGTTCCGCAGGGGTCTGTTTTGGGACCGGCTCTGTTCAATATCTTCATCAACGACTTAGATGTTGGCATAGAAAGTACGCTTATTAAGTTTGCGGACGATACCAAACTGGGAGGGATTGCAACTGCTTTGGAGGACAGGGTCAAAATTCAAAATGATCTGGACAAATTGGAGAAATGGTCTGAGGTAAACCGGATGAAGTTCAATAAAGACAAATGCAAAGTGCTCCACTTAGGAAGGAACAATCAGTTTCACACATACAGAATGGGAAGAGACTGTCTAGGAAGGAGTATGGCAGAAAGAGATCTAGGGGTCATAGTGGACCACAAGCTAAATATGAGTCAACAGTGTGATACTGTTGCAAAAAAAGCAAACGTGATTCTGGGATGCATTAACAGGTGTGTTGTAAACAAGACACGAGAAGTCATTCTTCCGCTCTACTCTGCGCTGGTTAGGCCTCAACTGGAGTATTGTGTCCAGTTCTGGGCACCGCATTTCAAGAAAGATGTGGAGAAATTGGAGAGGGTCCAGAGAAGAGCAACAAGAATGATTAAAGGTCTTGAGAACATGACCTATGAAGGAAGGCTGAAAGAATTGGGTTTGTTTAGTTTGGGAAAGAGAAGACTGAGAGGGGACATGATAGCAGTTTTCAGGTATCTAAAAGGGTGTCATCAGGAGGAGGGAGAAAACTTGTTCACCTTAGCCTCTAATGATAGAACAAGAAGCAATGGGCTTAAACTGCAGCAAGGGAGATTTAGGTTGGACATTAGGAAAAAGTTCCTAACTGTCAGGGTAGTTAAACACTGGAATAAATTGCCTAGGGAGGTTGTGGAATCTCCATCTCTGGAGATATTTAAGAGTAGGTTAGATAAATGTCTATTAGGGATGGTCTAGACAGTATTTGATCCTGCCACGAGGTCAGGGGACTGGACTTGATGACCTCTCATGGTCCCTTCCAGTCCTAGAGTCTATGAATCTATGACTAACCACTTGAAAATAGTCTTACAAGCTGAGTGGCTCTACAACGGAAGCTCAGGTGCCATTAGGATACCTGTATGAAATGGTTTACTGACAGTGATACAAAATTATCAGTCAGGAGTGGGAGGCAGAGCTGGAGGAATTGGCTCAGCTGTAAGAGCGAAATCGTTTTTTATACTGGTTACTCCATGATTGCAAATGCCTGATATTAGGATTTTTCAGGAAATGAATCATAGGTTAACACCTTATTGATGATTTTGGACTTTGGACACAGATATTGCTAGTTTTGCACAATTCTCTAAACACTAAATTGTATTTTTACTTGCTGTTCAAAACTGCAATTTTAAACATGTTTAGCAAACAACTTTTATTGTGTGGGAATGAATGGCAGATGTTTGTGAAAATAAACAAAGCTGCTGTGTCCATTCATCTTTCAATCCCTGGTCAACCAATCAGTGATCTCCAGTGGGACTTCGTGCCATTGTCATTGTCTTTACAGGATTGTCACAAAAATCTCTTATGTTTTAATATATGAATTTAAAAGTATATAAAGTCAACAACTTTGTTAGTCACTCGCCATTCAAATAAATCATTTACACATCAACAGTTTAAAGTGTGCAAAAATAGGTGAAAAATACATTGTTTTTCTGCTATAGAAAGTTCTCTACTGTTTAGTCAGTGCAACTGTTAATAGGAGTTGGCCAGATTGTACTGTGCTGACTAATAGTGTAAGGTTATTCTGTACATTCACATCTTTACTGTAGGCAAAAGCTACTTGTACATATAGTTTTACTCAATTATGCTATAGGGGGAGGAGTTTTACCCAATTGTAAAACTATATAAAAGAACTTTGTCTCTGAGGCTCAAACAAAGATATTAACATTTTTGGTACCTCAGAACAAAGTCTATTACCATCAAAGGCTGAGCTTGCAGTTAATCAGTAAATGAGCAAGGGGAATGACTGGAAAGACCCTTCTCAAACTTAACGTGATTTTGCTGTTAAGAAATTGCTATTTAAGATAGGGGAGAGCTTTTTTGATAGGAGACTTGTAAAGAACACAAGTACAGAAATAGCATAGAAAATAGGCGCCAGTGTAGCAACAAACTTCATACTAGCTGTTGCATTTTGACTTTCATGAGATTAAGCTTCAGTGTAATTCACAAGCGCTCTGGAGCTGCAGTGAAGGAGCATTTAATGCAATTTATGGGGAAACGAAGGGGGGTAGGAGAGAGGTATGTGTATACATGCACTGTGATGGCTTTAACCGTCCTGTGTGTCCCAGAATCCAGGCCAGTTTCTGGGTCAGTTAGAGCAGTGTTAGAGTTAAAACGAAGGACCAGTAAGGGGGAAGGCCGGCGTTGCTCAAGACTCAGCAGTGCAGCTTGCCTGGACTTCAATGGTAGCTGCAAGTGCGCAGCACCATTAAAAAATCAGGTCATGTTCACTTAGCACAGAGGTTCTCAAACTTTTGTACTGGTGACCCCTTTCACACAGCAAGCCTCAGAGTGCGACCCCCATAATGAGTTAAAAACACTTTTTAATATATTTAACACCATTATAAATGCTGGTGGCAAAGTGGGGATAGGGTGGAGGCTGACAGCTTGTGATCCCCCTAGTTAATAACCTTGCAACCCTCGGCGGGGTCCCAACCCCAGTTTGAGAACCCCTGACTTAGGTGTCTGACTGGACTTGGGAGTCTGACTCTAGGCCCTGTTCTTCAACCGCGGGGGCTAGTGTCTACAAACTGTTTGTTTTTTTTAATCTACCTTTTTAAAACAACTAAAGGGCACGAGCTGGGCTGGGTGTTTGCTCCAGCACTTACATTTTAATGCTGGGAGAAAGCCCTGTAGTTTGTTCCTGAGTCAGTTCCTTCTGTACTCCCTGGGCCAGCAGAGGCTGAGCATGCTCAAGAAGCAGCATGGTCTGGTCTTTGCATACCAGTTTTCTCCCTGTTGCTGCCATCTGTCCAGTTTCCCCAGTGCTAGTCACAGGGGTGGTGTTGCCATAGACAAGGGGCGGCTGGCTGCTGGTGTTTTTATGCACCAGGTCCTGTAGCCCCTGCAGTGAGAGGGGTTAGACAATGTGGTGCTTAAAACACCTGTAGGTGCCAGGAGCCATTGCTATGGGAAATGTTTAGCAGAAACAAGGCAAATGGCAGGTACCCCCACCCCCACAGCCTTCACCAGATGGAGAAATGAGGTGGATCAGCCACAGCAGGAGTCCCAGGTTGGCCTTGGCCAGAATCGGGGAGGTGGGAGGGGGTGTCACACTGCACAGCCATGAGGCCGGGTACTAAGGGGACAATGAAAGAAGGGTGCAGGGGAGATGTTGAATTTCAGCAGCATCTTTCAAGTGAGCCTTTGTGACTATGGCAGCTGGACACTTAGTGAAGGGCAAGATTTGGTGATACAGTAAAAGGAATTAAATGAATCTACCAAATTGTCAGGGACCTATTATAGTGTGTAGGGTTGCCAGATGTCTGGTGCTGGAGCAGAAGGCCCCATTGAAAAGGGACCTCTGTGCTGCCGCAGCCGCCAATTCTGTGTGGCTTCCGGAAGCAGCTGGCATGTCCATCCAGCTCCTATGTTCAAGGGCAGCCGGGGGGCTCCACGCACTGCCCCTACCCTGAGCGTCAGTTCCATAGCTCTCAGTGGCAGGGAGCTGTGGTCAATGGGAGCTGCAGGGGCAGCACACAGAGGCCCCCCCCAGCCCCCTCTGCACCTAGGAGCCAGAGGGACATGTCGCTGTTTCTGGGAGACTCCGGACATAAGCACTGCACCCTGAACCCCCACAATCCCCTGCTCCAGCCCTGAGCCCCCTTCTGCACCCCAAATCCCTCTCAGAGCCCAAACCCCCCCTGCTGCACCCCAAACTCCCCAATTTTCTCTTTGGACCTAGTCCTGTAACGACATGGATTCTTTTGTGAAATGAGGCCTATTGACTAAATTTTGGACCGGAGTTGCAAAGAGACTTGGGCGTTGCCTGTTGAACAGTGCGAGGGTAACTTTAGAGAAATCACTGAGCATCACAAGGGCTGGTTTGAAGCCTTGGCTCCCTATTACAATGACTGGGAAGTGAGAGGCAATGAGGTGTCTAGCACTGCGTGGAGGTCACAGGTACAACCCCTCTCCCACAGGTAGCAAAGCTGCTGCTGTCCCCCCCGGCCCACCTGCAGCCCAGTGATTAGTGCCCTCACCCAGGCTGTGGGAAACCCACATTCCCCAGGGTAGGGGGAAAGGAGTTGAACATGGGTTTTCCATCTCTCTAGGGCGCGTTCTACCCCTCAGCGATGGGAGACTCTCAGGTGGGTTTCCCACAGTCTAGCTTGTTAAAGCCTGGTCCTCTTGGGCTTAAAAAGGCATTGGCCCACTGAGCACGAGTGCTTGAGATGGCTGCCTTGGGCACCCCCAAACTCTGAGTGGCAGGGGAGAGCCAAGAGCTCCCCTCTGCCAATGACTCTAAATAGTTATCCAGCATGGACAAGCGAACCAAAGCCCCTCCCGCCATCCCATAGACTGCGCCCCCTGCTCCAAGCCTTTCTCCCCCTCCACCTGAAGCTGGGGTGTCCATCTTAGGTGAGGCTGCTAAGCACTGAGCTATAAAATGGGGGCCAGCACCACTACGGCCTCTGGCCAGGGAGCCAGAGACTGGACCTGGCAGGTGAGATGGGTGAGGGGATGCCTCACTTCCCCCGGGGCACAGGCGTCCAGCCCCCCCCAGAGTAAGGCACCAGCACCCATGGCCCAGAGGCAGAATCTTGGGCATGTAGAGTCTGTTGGTGAAAATTTAGGCACCGAGTGGGTTAGGCAGCAGCTGAGCAGGAGTTTTGGGTAGGCCCGGAGTAGCTAAGAGTGGCCTTAGCTCCTAATGTGGCAGTTAGTGGCCTAACCAAGTACTTAGGCAAAGCTAGAGTAAAGCGTTGGGGCTCAGCCCTAGCAACCATTCCGGGAGCTGCAGGGCCAAATAGGTGAGCGTGACCCCCCCCCCTTGTTGTGGCTTTAACAAAGTCTTTAGAAGAAAGGTGCTGGCCCCATTCGCTCCAGAGGCAATAAAGCTGCACTTAGCCTCTATCTAGGTAAGAGCCTCTTCAGTTATCCTAACCTGTGTGTGGACACAGGAGCCTTGTTTGTAAAACTGCAGCCTGTCCCCTGGGTACTTTAACCCTCAGCTATGTGTGGCTAGACTAGGCCGGTTGTCAGTTTCTGTAATACTGCCAGCCAGAGCTGATCTTTGATATGCGGTGATGTGACAAAGTCTGCAGGGGCCCAGCTGAACCAGGGGTTCCATGTAGCTATGACCACAGATAAACAGCACAGGGATGATGTCACAAGTTTTGGTCCTCAGTTTGCCTGTTTATGAGACTTTTAAAGGAAGGTGGATTTGGCACAGGCATTTGATAAACGTACACTGCTGTAATTTGACAACGGCTTTGGCTCATAGCCCCAGCGCCTAAGGACAAATCGCACACTTCCAGCAGCCCTCTAGCTTAAGGGGTTTCTTGTCCCACCTCAGCAGCTTACTGGAGCTTCCAAAGGCATGATGTGCTATTGTACCAGAACTGGAGATGGCTAATTAAAAGTGAGTGATGTCTTTCACCTCTCTCCCCCCCAGCTGTCTCTTTCCCCATAATGGAAAACAAGGCAACAACGGCTGAAGAGCATTAGGACGGGTGGGTAGCCTGCAGGGGGAAGGATACCATTGAAAACATAAATAAAAAGGCTACATGATAATTTTCTCTCTTGCCCTGACACTGCCACATTCCACTGGGTACAATGTGATCGGCAGTGTTTGGGGGTGTTTTTCAGTCCGATCCTTCTAGTCAATCAGGTTTCAGTTGTAGTCTCTGTTCACTTCGGCCACGTCCGCCAGTACCGATGAAGACTGTTCACTAGTTGCGGTATATATTAAAAAAAAAAAAGTTAAAAACAAATAACCGTACGAATCCTCGAGCCTTTTATTTGGCCAGCTGTCCTTTAACTCCGAGGTTTGAGGAATTTTCTTTCAAGGCATTTCTAAGCAGCTTGAATCCAGGTTGGGAATTATATTTTCTTAGTGCAAAGCGGAGGCATCTGCCAGGACATTGGAACCCACTGACAAGTAGTGTTCACTGGATTTTTTTCTTTTAAGTATTCCACCTGGAATCCATTTTTGTCCCCAAAGAATTCATCCCCTTGGGTAAAGTTTATAGTAAATTCTCTTACAGTTCCATGCATTAGCAATATGAGAAGAAGACGTGGTCAGTGGCAAGGTTGTTTAGAGCTGTGTTTCATCTCTTGTTTCAGGATTGCATGGGTCCAGCTTGTTACTGCAGCTGCTTTTTCGACTGTGGGAGTCATTGGATACATGAGCTAGAGGGTCAGAGCGTATTAAATACCTAGGAGAAACATGGAACAAGCCTATAAGTGTTACATGTACGTGGTAGGCACCTAACTCATTTCCAAGCACACAGGCTTTCTTGGGAAAGCTACCCAAGCTCTCTGCCCTCAGTTCCTCCCAAGTTAACTCTGTTGCCATCAGTGGAGTTACTCCAGATTTACATCAGTATAAATGAGAAGATGTTCCACAGCACATCTTCAGGGCCAGGGGCGGCTCTAGCTTTTTTGCCACCCTAAGCACGGCAGGCAGGCTGCCTTCGGCGGCTTGCCTGCGGGAGGTCCCCAGTCTCACAGATTCGGTGGCGCGCCTGCGGGAGGTCCGCCAGTCCTGCAGCTTTGGCGTACCCGCTGCTGAATTGCCGCTGAATCCACGGGCCCGGTAGCCTTCCTGCAGGCAAGCCGCCGAAGGCAGCCTGACTGTCGCCCTCACCGCGACCGGCAGGGCACTCCCTGCGGCTTGCCGCCCCAGGCACACACTTGGAGCACTGGTGCCTGGAGCCACCGCTGTTCAGGGCAGACTGTGTATAACTAGCTGCATAAATATAAGACTCTCATGGGGGTGGGGGTGGTTATAATAGGCTTAGTCGTCCCTGGTGCAGCTGCCGCTGACCCACCGCTGGACACCTGGGCTGTGGTGGAGACTCAGCTTCTTCCCCTCCCTGAGGCCCCCACTGCCTGCTTGGTAAGTCTTCCTCCACTCCCCTGCCCCCCACCCCCCAGCCCAAAGTTCCCACTGCTTACCACATCCCTTCTCCATGGCAGGGTCCCCAGAGCATGAGAATGACCCATGTCAGCTAAAATCTCACAAATAAATATATAGCTACTCAGATGACATTTAGCAATTTTTTCCCATCATTTTGCATTGCATTGCAACCACTCTGTGTTAAGTTCATACATACACTATATCATTGAGTTCCAGGCGTGTGTCTGGCGGCGGATTAATCAGGACATAGGATAATGTGTTCTGATGGTCATTCATTTCATCTGCAAGGGGTGAAAACCAGAGTAGTTATGCAGGTGGCTGGGGTTATCACTGGTAACTCTTGGCTGAATTAGTCAGTGAACGTTTTTTAAATCGCACATGCACTTGAAAATGGGGCATCAGAGGGGCTAATGGACATTTCCCGATTCTCCCCAATGCATTACAATTATAGAAGCAGGTGTGCTAAAGAATGGGTGTGAAATGGTGCTCTAAACTCACACGTCCAGCGTGTCTGCCAGCTTAGCCCTATGACAAATCCTGCTACAACAGTGCTTGATGGCTCAAGTCTCTTTTTGGCTTGGTTTTCTTTACACGCTCCCAGGCCCCCTTGGTTCATCCAAGCCCGGCGCTGGCTAGCCCAATGAAAGCAGCACTTTAACCAAGATGGGCTCACCCCAGCTCACTTTCGTACCTGAGTGCCTCCCACCAGACAAGCCAAAGCCTCACTAACATGACAACCAGCACCACAAAAGCAGGTGGGGGCAAACAGGATTGTGAGGAGCCTCTTGCCTTTGGAGTCCATGATGCATTAGAGTGAAAAAGCATATGAACATCAGCTTGTGGTATCATGTTTTAAAGGTGCTGTAGGAGGCAAGCAGGTTCCCTTCCTCTCTGCATAGACCTGGAGACAGGCGGTTAGCAGGGGGCTGTAAGGTAGACCAGGTGGAATGGCAAAGCTGGTTTATAAGCGGTGAGCCCTGCGAGCACTAAATCTCCGCGCACCAGTTCGCTCTCTGGAGAATAAGGGCTTCCCCGCCCCCGCACAGCCAGGCTTTAGCTCATAATTTGGGAGCACCCTAATCTGAGAGCTGAAGGGCTCCCCTTCTGATCCTGCTCCTGGAATGGGCTGGGTCATGGACCACTGCTGAGCAGTCACTCACTGGTATGTCTGCATTTGGGCTGGGAAGGGGGCCATTCCCCGCTCGCTTAGACATACCTGCGCTAGCTCTGCTCTAGCATACTAAAAATAGCAGGGTAGCACAAAGGGCTGGTTGTGCTAGCTGCCAACATATGTACCCTCCTGGACCATATTCAGACAGCGAGCCAAGCTACCAACCATGCAGACCTGAGAGTGAAGAGCTCTGTGTTGCTCAAATGCTTGGTTCGTTGACCAACAGAAGTTTGTTCAATAAAAGATATTACCTCATCCATTTTCTATCTTATAGAGCTTCCTGACAACCGTACACACAGCCTGTCTGGGGTCTCCTTTTCCCCAGGCTCCTATGGTCACACTCCAGTGCATGCTGTCCCTCATGCTCTCCACACAACCCCTACAGTCAGTGATCCTTATGCCAAAACCTCTGGTCTGTCCCCAGGAATGAACTGAACATCTTCCAAGCCTATAGGCATTCACCAGAGCAAGGCCCTACACATGCCTCATTCATTCCCCTGGACATTGGGGTTGGCACCTGAACTTTCAACCATCACTTTTTCAAAGCACCAGGCTGCTTAAGCACATGTGAGCATCTGAAAGCACTTGATGGCAGCCACACAACTCAGGTATTTCAGTGATGGACAATTTTTAGTGTCTATCTCAGACCATATGGCATCGCTAAGGAAAGTAAAGAACTGGTCTTACCTTGTTTTAATGCAAAGAGAAAAGTGACGTTACTCTTACTGCACTACGTGCACCATATGCCCTCCAAAACGCTGTCCAATGCAACTATAATACCCGTCAGCTGTATGATTTTTTGCCACAGTCACAGATTTCCTCTTGTTCATTATTTTACTCTTAGCCCAGCAGCAAGATTTATTTACATGATTTTTTTTTTATTCTACCCAAAAAAAACTCATTGTAGTTTCAGAGCACACAGGACTGTAGCACAGTTAGGTACTTAATGATGGCAGAATTCAATAGCAAAACTCTGAGTTACTAGCAAGTTCATCAGGAATTATTCATGGCCATCAACACATGCATATCATAAATTACCTTGTAAAACATAATACTCCATAGAACTAGCCTCATCGATGCTGCCAGCAAGATAATTGCATGGGAATATTTATTTGCATGGTCTAGTTACATCATGTTCATGTTGCACAGAGTAAATAGTGTTCTAAACGGTAGCTCTGGCTTGCTTTTAAGGTAACTGAGCAACCAGGTCATGAGTGAAATGAATGCAAGTACGTCTGTTCAGCAGTCAAGAAAATTCTGTTCATCAACGTGTAGCTCAGTAAGTGTAAATGGGAGTGGGAGCTGTCAAACAATTAGCAGTTGTCACATTCACTGACAAGATGCATTGCGAACAGGATGGAAAAGTGGGATGACAGGTTAATAGAGAGGTAAGTCAAAGGCACAGTAATGACTGAGACAGTTACATGAAATCACAATAAGGCTTTTCACTGGGACTTCAGCTCTAATATTAATCTGAAATACTCCAGCATCACAGAAAACCATCTACTGTGCTTATTAGATTTTTTGCACAATTTTTGAAATCGTAGTTAAGGTTTTATCATAGAGTGAATGTTCAGTGGTGCCACACTCTGCTATAGCTTGCAATAGCAGACCTTCCCTAAACAGATGTTAGTCATCTCATGCATGTGTGTTCTCTACTTTACTGTTTCTCCTTCTATGCCTGGACCTTTCTCCTAACCCCCTAGTCTTTTCAATTCTTGTTACATCTTCCTTGGTTTTGATTATTACTGTATAATTGATTGTTCCTTTAAAATGTGTTCGCCAGTGGAACTCTAGAAGATACTTTTTCAGGAAACATGCCAACACTTCTATAAAAGCAAGTCAAGCAAAATATGAAATAGATTTGTCTGAGCAAACAGCCAAATGCAGGTGCAAAGATGCATGCCTCCAACTGACAGCAAATGTTTGATTTCCAGGGCAGATGTGCCAACTGAATTTACTCACACGTAAATATGCTCATAGCAGCTTGTGCACATCTGGTCAGCAGAGAAGCATTGCTGAGAATTGCGTGTACAAATAGTATGCAATTGTCCCCTCCTGCGATGCCAGGCAAAGTGATGTTGCAGAATTGGCACCACTGATGCCCTTTGTGTGGCTGTAATGATAGGCTTCCCAGTTACCAATAATCATTGCATCAGTGGTTTCGAGATGGGTATATGTGTGTACAGCCCATAGCGCTTGAGGCTAACGGAAAAAATCAGCTAAGCCATAACATTCATGCGTTATCTGCTACTGTACAGAATGTTGTGAAAACTAATACACCTCCACCCCGATATAACACTGTCCTTGGGATCCAAAAAATCTTACTGTGTTATAAGGGAAACCGCATTATATCAAATTTGCTTTGATCCGCTGGAGCGTGAATCCGCCCTCCTCCCGGAGCGCTACTTTACTGCATTATATCTGAATTCATGTTCTATCGGGTGGCATTATATCGGGGCAGAGGTGTACCTAGATCAGAGATTAATCTATAAACAGGTTGTAATGACTACACAGGCTACCTATTCCTGTGGCCTCACTAACAGCTTGTTTTAAAGACCCTAAGCCATGTAAACACTATGTTGTGCTATAGGCAAAGAGTGGTCCTTTCACTCCCTCTACATTAGAGATGGAGACAGTGAAACCTCAGAGGTTGAAGGGTTTAATGGCGCCCCACACTGCAGTCATATACATCAAATCCCTCCTTCCTGACCCTTCTCATTCCTTCCCCTGCATTCAGGAACAGATCCATGCAATCTGCCTGCCACCCCATCTCCGTCAGGGCTGTCAAGGTCTCCTTGCAATGAAAATCCACGAGCATGTTGGAGCTTCATGTTTCTGCTGGATCTGAGACTGTGTTGTCTTTTCAACATCTCATACGACAGGCAATATGAGACAAACAACCAGCCTTGAAAATGGTTACACTTGCCCCCAGGAGCAGAAAATGGTTGTGCTTTTATCTCCACAGCTTGTGAACAGAGAAGTCTCCGAGGATCCAAAGATAGCTGAGATCTGGACAAAGGGTATGGCTTAAAATGGGAGTCTAACACAGGGCCTTATCGGCTTTCCCGCATTAGTCCCCTCTCTATCACTAGGCACACAGACACCAGTAGCCTGGAGCAACTTTCTTTCATCTTCAGCTGGCCAAGAGGCAGCATCCATTCCTCTAGGTGAGTCACATATATCTATGCTTCTTCGCTCAAGGTTGGAGCAAAGCACCTTGGCTAGGATTAACCTGGAAGGCCACACCTTCAGCTAGTGCATCACACATGGCTATGATGCATAATGTAAGTGGGCACCCTTTCAGTAGCAGGTTACACCTGAGTTTCACTTTCTACATGGGCTGCCAATTCACTTTTGCATGGATGAAATCCGATAAAGCCCTAAATAACCTACCCTAGTCTGGTCTCCAGCTCTCTGCTCCCCTCTGCCTCAGCACGTCTCTGCTCAGAAGGAACTTTTCAGCTATCTGTCCTGAGGGCAGAGTCAATGAAAGCCAAAGCGCATTCTCAAGAGCAGGTCCCCACCTCTGGGATTTGATCCCACATCATTCCCTCTTCGGGCTTCCCACTGCTGGCCTTGGGATCTGCTGACCATCTCCATGGTGATGAAGGAAGATGGGTCAGTTGCTATGGAGTATTGTGAATCGTGCACTTCTTTTTGGGAAGCTGTTGTTTGGTATCATTCTAACCTATGTCCGGAATACCACCGCTGTGAGCAACCAATCAATATTTAGAGCCTTCAGACAGTTTGGTTTTAGCTGATCACATCCCATTGCTTAGCCTTACAGTGAAACAGGAGCAGAAGCATAGTAATGCCATGAGAGCAGGGCTAGAGACATTTAAAACTTCTTACAGCTTGGGTATTACAAATGCGCAGTTTGCCATACGACTGGGAAAGGAGTGGGCATACCTTTGGTAGAGGCAGGTTCTCCTGCTCCATGGAAGCCACTTTTCCTAGCAAAACCATGCATTAGGGCAAAGCACTGCTAACCCACCAAGTATATTGCCATAGCGTCTTCCCTGGATCAGAGACTCTGTTGTTCCCAAGTTGCAGATATATGCTCACTAGACCAAGTTAGAGAGTGTCTAGATATAAACTTGGTCTTCTGACTAAAAACCTATGAGCTCGTAGATTGGCTGAAGAGCCAAAAAATAATATTAACATTAACAAATTTTTCTGTATGTATTTTTTGTTTTATTCTTTCTCTTGGCTTATAAGGTTGTAAGTACGAATTCATAATGCTCTGACCATCGAGGTATTTACACCTTTACAGCATAAGAAATCAAAAAAGCTTCAGGCAAAAAAATGTCACTGAGACATGGATTAACAAATACGGACTGACTAATTGGCAATATACTGTAACTGAGTGGGACTTCCATGACACCACATTTGGGGCCATTTCTCTGACGAAGCACACAATCTATAGGGAAATGCCAACTTTTCACCTTAAGTGTTGTCTAATGAAGGCCCGAAATTCAAATAGGTGACAAATTTTTTTTGCTCATCTTTGGGTTTGATTTAAAAGGGTCTTGGCAGAGAATTGCTCCATAAAGATTTGCTTTATATTTTGTTTTGCTGTAGCCATCAAAATCATATGAACTTTGATGACTGTAGTTAAAATCCCTTCCCACAGGTACTTCTACTTAAATGCTTCAACTTCCTTCAGCATGGCCTGTTTTCTACAAAGCAACACAGCACGGTCATGCTTCAGTCAGGGACTGAGTTACTGTTTAACCCAGTATGAAATTCAGCTCCAACTGCGAGATTTCAGTCCAGGGGTAATTGCAAATAAATCCCATCGGACTGGAATGAGACCATCCTCTTGGAGACTAAACAAGGTGCTCAGACTAGGTAAAGCATGGGTGCTAACAGAATTTGGTCCTTGCTCCTTTGAATCAAGTCAAGCATCCACAGATGACTTGGGGCTAACCATTAAGAACACATAAATGGTTTTGTTACACTTTGGGATTCTCCCATGGGAGTTTTGAAATAAAATAGCAATAAAACCTAGTAGAAAACAGTTCTTTAAATTATACGAGGCTCTTACATTTTGATCCCGGGACACACATTTTAAAATAAGATAATGAAATATTTGCATTTCTATAGTGCCATTCATTGGCTGGCCCTGAAGTGCTTTGTAAACTGTCTCAGACTCAGTGTTTCTGGCATTTGGAGAAGTATACAAGTCTGGGGCAAGTTACATTCAACTCTGAGGCCCATATTCCATAGCTTCCAGAGAAGTCGTAGTTTACCTCCAACCTTTTTTATTCTGCCAAGGAAAAAAAATCTGGGTCTCAAATTCCCAATGGTTTCAACAGACATAAATCAAGTTGCAGTGGAGGGATTTTTAAAGAGGCAATTAACAGCTGTAAGTTCCTTGAACATTTTCAACTAGAAAACAGTCACTGAATTTTCTCTCTCTTTGAGTTTACTGGATCTTCCATTTGTGGTTCAACTACAGGATGGTCCTTTCCCAATCCTGTCCAATAAACAAGGACTTAAAAGGCTCAAATCAGTCTAAGGTGAAAACTGGCAAGCGGGTGTGGGTTAGACTTAACTGGCATGATCTCGTTATGCTGGGTGCAGCAAGTCAAGCTTGACTCCCAGGGAAAAAGAATTACCTTGCAAATATCCAAGGTTTACCCGATTCATCACATCACTGGCTGTTAAATTTGCTACATCCTCTACAGAACATACAGAGAAAAGGTACAGACATAAACAAAGAGAAAGAGAGAGAGAGATCAGCAAGCAGTGATTCGGCAAGTATTAGAGACGAGCTCCTGAGCTTTCATGATAAAATGGGCAAAAGAAAAGAAAGGAAAGGGAAAAGAATGCAGCCCAATGCATTCTGTCCGTGAGGTGACAGATAGTCAGACACCAACAGGTGATATGCTGTGATAATGTATCCAGAGCACTGTGCCAAACGTCACTGGTCCACGGACACATCACTGGGTCCAAAGGAGCCTTCGACTTCACAGCACGTCAGCGGCACATTTCCATCTCCTCCTCTTTTATCCCTCTCCATGTTTTCTAAACGCCCAATTGACCAGCTCCCCACTCTCCTCAAGCCTTGAAGTGTAGCGTTCCAGCTGAACAAGGCCTGGAGTCCAGCTGGGCCTACGTGTTGCAGAGAGCTCTAAACATGGACCCAGCCCACACACCATTATGCTGCAGTCGCTATATAGGAAGGATAAGCAGGGATATCATAAACTTCAGAGGTTAACCCTTGTCCCCACCATCAAAATATCACAGCCAATTATTTGGATTTCATTCACACTCCGGAGTGTAGCATCCCACCTTGATCTGTTACGAGTCTAATGGCTCCCACTCTGTGAGAGGATCTAGTTTTCCTTTCTAGCTGACAAGTATTCACCCACCTGGACATTTGGCTGCACTTCAGAATGAATGTCCAGCAAATGCTAGATGGTCGTGCAAGCCCATAGGAGCAAGCTGTAGAAATTCATAAGTGCGAAAACCCTAGGCATCTGCTAAGAAAAGGCAGATGTACAAGTTGCAACTACCTTCAAGCACTCTGACCTGTGTGACCAGCTCTTGGATAGTCTGTATCTCACTTTGGTAGCTTTACTGGAACAATCTTTCCATTAGGACAGGGTGGCCAAACTTTTTGGCCTGAGGGCCACATTGGGGTTGCAAAACAGCATGGGGGGCCGGGTAGGGCAGGTTGTGCCTCCCCAAACAGCCTGGCCGCCACCCCCTAGCCACCCCCTCCCACTTCCCGCTCCCTGACTGCCCTCCTCAGAACCCCCAACCCATTTAACCCCCTTCTGCTCCTTGTCCCCTACTGCCCCCTCCTGGGATTCCCTGCCCCTAAGCGCCCCTGGGACCCCACTCCGCTATCCAACCCCCCCTTCTCCCAGTCCCCTGACTGCTCTGACCCCCATCCACACCCCCTTCCCTTGACAGGCCCCCTCCAGGACCCCATACCTATCGAACCCACCCGTCCCTCGTCCCCTCACCACCCCCCAGAACCTCTACCCCATCCAACCACCCCCCTGCTCCCTGTCCTCTAACTGCCACCCGGGAGCCCTGCCCCTTATCCAACCCCCCGGCCCCAGCCCCCTTACCATGCCATTCAGAGTAGCATGTCTGGCAGCCATGTCGCCCGGCCAGAGCCAGACACACTGCTGCACTACCCTGCAGGAGCATGCAACCCCACTGCCCAGAGTGCTGCCTGCGTGGCAGCGTGGCTGCAGGAGAGGAAGGACAGTGGGGGAGGGGCCGAGGTCTAGCCTCCCTGGCTGGGAGCTCAAGGGCCAGGCAGGACGGTTCCATGGGCCGAATGTGGCCCGCGGGCCGTAGTTTGCCCACCTCTGCATTAGGACATATAATTTTCCTGCTTGTCTAATATTAAAAAAAAAACCATGTTCTCTTGGTTCTCTTATTCCACTATTTGACACATGCTATTGCTGTCCCTCAGCTAATAGCCCAGGGCATTATTATACTAAATCCATGTCCGTTATTCTGGATCTGCCTTGAAGGCTCCAGTGCTCTAGTACAACGGCTAACAACTGGTGATCATCTACCACAGTAATTCTTTGAGCATTTGTATGTGAAAAGGAGGAAACGCCCACATCTGTGCTGCAGACTTTGAGCCCTGGCTGAAGAAGGGCTCCTAGTTCAACAGAACAAGCAGCAGAAAGTCTTGGGATATTAACAGTGGGGGAACAGCAGATTGAGAAGAATGCAGTGAGGTAATCCTTCAAACTTACTCTACCATGCTAGAATGGGAATCTTTGCACTGACTTCATTGGATATTGGGTTAGATCCTTCATTATACATCTCTCTGCCGCTCTTTAAGGAAACAAACTTGCTGGTGAATGGATGTTGCTCCTGGTTCTAATTCTGGACTGTAAAGACTCAGTGACGATACATATTGCTGGCAGGTTGCCAACGAGGGACTAACTTGGATATCATTAACCGTTCTTATGGAAAACTCTCCACTGACATGCCTCTGTTTCCGATAGACACCATGGCACACAAGCAGATGATCTACTGTGAGATTTTGTATGCTAGTAAACCAATTGGCATGGGGCTGCCCACTCTGGTTGACTCTAGATGCTGGTATAGTAGCACTCTGAGTGACAGGGCGTGATGATGACAACACTGCTGTCTCTGTAGCCACTTGGTTGTTCAACACAGTGTCATAACATAGTCACACAGACACAGCAGTTTGTCTCCGTGTTTCTAGTAGCACTCTGATCCAGAGGACAGCAATAATAACATTGGTTGTGCTTGGTGCTCACTCAGACTTTATTCTGGAAGGCTCTGACCCTACCAATGATCTCAGCGAGGCTCTGCACGCATGCTCAGAATGTGCCCAACTACAGGACTGGAGCCTAAGGAGCCATCCCCTCGCCTCTTCTTGATTTGATTAGCTACCATGGAAGTGAAATGAACTCCTTGTGCCATTGGAACATTGTCCAAAAGTAGGGAGCAGAAGGCAAGAAGGGAGAAATGCTCCACAATTCCACATCCACCAGTAGAACGTCCCAGCTCTGAAGGGTCCCTCGGAACGACACCTTCTTCCTTAACTAGGCTTGTGGAACCGGCTGGTGCACTGGGCAAATCTTTGTTTCCTTTCAACCCCCATCTCAACCCCCACTCCTCCACCCAAAACAAAATGTATTTATTTCTCAGTTCTTTTCCCTCTCTTCCATGTATCTGAAAAGTTGCAATGATGCAAACAACTTAGAGACCAGAAATCTAAAATCCCTCCTGAACTGTATTGTCAGGGTCACCCCAGCTCCACAATCCCACCGTGCACAACGGTCCTGGCCCGAAGGCTCCAGTTACATGGCTTTTCGTTTGCATTATTTTGTCTCAGACCGGATGCCCTTTGAAGTGTGGGTAGGGAACTATCTCCTCAACATGAAGGGTAGAAGCTTTTGTAGCATGGAGGCAAACAGGCAGCAGCACAGGATGGTTTAAAAGAAAAACAAGCAAGCAAGCACACCCGTGGCCTAAAGACTTCCTCATAACTAAGGGATCGATTATTGTCCACAAATGGTGAGAAACACTCTTGGGCTAAGAGCCAATTAAAACACTTTAGAAGAACTAATCATTGCACTGAGAGATTCTTACATTATGCCCAAGGATTATATCGTACACTACTTGCTTTACTGAGAGCTGTGAGATAATTAAAGAGTTATTAAGTTCTACGCACATCGAAGTGAACCACTCAGCTCTATAGCTACTGAAAAGCAATTCTAGGAGAGAATTTGCTGAAGGATTAAAAAACTATAATGCTAGAATATTGCCCCAGCCTGAGCTCTTTTCTTCCATGTTTTGCCAAGGGGCTGGAATTCTCAGACAATAGCATTAGCAACTATTATAAATGGATATTTTGGTCAGATTCATGATAGAGTGGGGCCAATATTTTCAACTTCTCCTTAGCCAGTCATCAATTTTACAGGCACAAATAAGTAATGAGTGAAATTTTGCCCCTGTAATTTAGGTCATTTAGACATTTATTTCCCTGGTTATACCTGATACTGAGATATTTATTGCACCTGAAAATAATTACAGATGCGTGCACAGCTATTTGTGACTGCTGAAATAAAGGCCAGTATCTGAAAACAAGCCCCTTGCTGTCTCAGTGCTGTGGAATTTATAAGGCAAGAGGACTGCAGGTTGATGGGAATGCCGAGTTTGAATGTACTATCCAGAGCTATGAACAAGTTAGAGGATCAGGCTTCATTTTGGAATTGTTTTATACCCCGAATGTGTCTGGTTTGGCTTGGCTAGATGCTAAAATACATGATCAGCTTGTGAATGGGGCGCATCGCTGGAAAAGCCATTAACTTTTGCATTAAATTTTGCTTTAACATAAGCAAGAACAAAACCTACTTACCATACCCAGTTGTAGGTAAACCCAGATGTTTCATTCGGTTTTTGACAAGCTCTGAAAGCTCCTGCCGCTCCGACCTCCTGTACAGACTCAACCTCTGCTGGCTGATCCACTCTGCTGTTTTGCTTGTGTGCTTGTTTCCCTTCCGACTCAGCCTGCGTGCCCACTGCATGCTTTTACGCCGTAGCAAGGGGTGTTCAGACTGGTCACTCGAGCAGGAGTTCCTGTGATGGCTTGTCTTGATGTTCCAGTGCTCCTTGACATCTTTTGTATCCTCGCAATCCTCAACATTGATTGAGATCTGCGACTGGAAGTCCCAGCAGTACATAAGAGGATGCACTAAATATCTTTCCACTGAAAACACACTGAACACCTGACTTCACTGGAGTTGGCTGTGCCCAGCTCCTTGTAGGACCAGGTACTTACTTGGACAATGTATTATTGTGATCAGCTACCCATTCTTAAAAAGGGGCTCTACCTTGGTCTACACCTTTACACCAACGGCCAACTAATCAGCATTCCCCAACATTATGAAATATGCATATTGAGACTGCTACTTCCTGGATCCCTGTAGATGCTGGGTGGATCCTGACAGTTCAATGGTGACATTTCATTTTCATACTATCTGGTAGTGTTCTAACATTCACACCAAGGGACTGTTTCCCTAACTCTGAACCCCACCTCCACTCCAAAACCCTCTAATACTAGAAGCTATGTAGATGGTGAACGTGGAATTTAAAAATAATAATAAATGCATGTAACATCACTGGCACAGAAGTTTGTATGGAATAATGTTCTCATGATGGCCAAACAGCTGAACTTCCATGTTTTCCTTTCATCCTCACGACAGATAGGACAGCATATATCCATTATAAAATGTAAACCTGAATTGCATGTATTCATTTATAGTGCCATGGTTTGCAGCACCTCTGACAAAGGGGTAGATTGGATTTAACTAATTGTCATCCTTCAGCTCCTTGTGGCAGTTTTCTATATGGCTTTCAATTCATATTTAAGATTAAACACTCTTCAAAATTAAGACTGAGTCACTAACCAACTATTCTAATCTGCCCACGCTGGGTATTGCTGAATTTCTCACAGCACTGTGTGCTGGATATAGATCATCATTGCCTTGATGAACATTAAGTAGTCCACTAAATTTTAAAGAAAACCAAAATCGTAACAACGTTCTCACAGGCTCAATACAAACGTTTCTCACCTGAGTTCTGATGTCATGAGGCTGCATTGGAAATAAAACAAAATAAAGATGCATATGTGTTAGTGGTGAATATGTATCACTGACTGCCCATCGTATCCTAACTCTCTCTTGTCCCCCAGTCTAAGCCACTGTTTAAGATCTGTAAACATGTCCAGAGTTAACACACAATAATAATTAATCATGGCTTCTATGGCACTTTCCCAGTTCAGAGCACCGCACAGAAGGCCGTTAACCTGTCTGTGGTCACGCCATGAGCCAGTGGCAAGACGAGGATCCCACGATTACCCAACTCCAAACAGCATTCCTAACTTTCTATGCCAGTGCTTGCTTCACCTTCGCCTTGTCCAGTTACCCAGGCTCGGCAATGTAGGCCACAGAGCAGATGCGACTGGCACAACTTTTACAAACTGGTTGGCCAGGCCTGGTGTTCCTGGTTTAAACTTGGAGTTTTCCTTCTGCGAGGTGGCTGCCTGCCATGGCTGACGAGCCCCACCTGCCCTATTTTTGTGCCAATACTAAATACTAATATGATTTTTCAAATGGGGATAGTGGTGGTGCCGAAGAGCCCCAGCACCGCACAGGATCCCCTAGGGCCAGGTGCTGTACAAGCACAAACCCCTCCGCCACCAGTGCATATTTGACTTTTAACAAAAAGAACATTCTCACATATCCTTGTGCCATGTAGAAATTAGGAGAGACGAGCATGGACTCTGCGAGCCAACCTCCTTTCCAGTACGCATTCCTACCTGCTTCACACTGGGTTAGTGCATGCACATTTGTTACATTCAATCCCCCTGCTTGGGCACCAACTCCAAGGAATCGGGAGCCCCTTTTGGCTGCTGGCAGCCTGGCCCAGCTTGTCCTTTGATCGAAATGTTACTCCATCAGCTGCTCAGATGGGATTTCTCCTTGCCTGGCTAGACATGGTTGTTACTATAATGCAGTTCACTAGCAGCTATAAGATCAGAGCTGACAGTGCAAGTAGGGTGCCCAGACAGAAAGTGTGAAAAATCGGGATGGGGGTGAGGAGTAATAGAAGCCTATATAAGAAAAAGCCCCCAGTATCGGGACTGTCCCTATAAAATCAGGACATCTGGTCACGCTAAGTGCAAGGGCCAGACTGACTGACGCAATTGCACACATTTTGGAAGTACTTCTACATGTTATCCAGTGACTTATCCTTGCTGGGACCTTTCACACCAGGGCTGCAGCCTGTAAGGTTTTCCGCACTCTCTGACCCCTACATTTCTTACCTCAGATGTTGAGAACATGTGCGATTCAGTTCTGTAGATCCCAATGGGAATTTCTGCGCTGGAAGAGCAAAGCTTCTGGAAGAGACGGCCATACGTACGGATCCACAGGTCATCCTCAGTGATTTTCATCTGACCAACAGGGGGAAAAGTGTCTGTTTGCTATCACTGAAGGGACCCCTCACCAACAGGGCATTCCTGTCTTGAGAAGGTCCAAAGCTGCAGAGCTTGGATCCTGTTCTGAACTTCTCCAAGGCTCAGGGATGTTGAGACCCAGGGCTTTGGTTTGATCCCACAGGAAGAGTGCGTGAGGTTCCTGTCGAACTCTCTTGGGACTGAGGTTGTTGTAAGGTTCAGCTCTATACTTAACTCTTATTGCACATGACATGGAGGAACCAATCCACTGGCCAAGTTGGTGTGATTTTTGTCTCCCTCTAGAGGCCAGCCCCAGTGACTACAACAGTCTGCTATTCAGTGACAGAAGTTCTTCTTTACCGTGGCTCAAGAGGCCTGTGCTTGGGGGCTAACAATCCCCGATTCAATCCCCACAGAGTGTTCACATGCAGACCTGCATGCATGTGTGACCCCATTGCATTACAGCTTGAAAGAGACAAACATTAGCACTTACAGCACAGAGGTAGCCAGAACCCGGCGTGGTGTCAAGGCCCAGCAGCAATCTCGTAATGGTGATCATGTAGTCCTTCACGAACGACTGACAGGAGAAATTTAGAGAGAGATCAGGCCAGAGAAAAGGTTTCACTTGTTCAACTGTTCACTTTAATGTACAAATGTATTGACAATCTGAGATTATATTCCATATTCTCTTCTATTTGCTTCTTATGTTGTGCCCACACCCATGGTATCTGGGCACATTCCAAAGGCGAATTCAGTGATGTGACTAACATCTGCCACATATGGCTCCTTCCTTCTCTCTCTCTCTCTCCCCCTCTCCTAAAGGGGGAAAATGGCATGTGGGTTTATTTTTTTTAATTCATGCTGCATTCGGTTTTTAAATGATTCTCTAAAATACAGGAAACCAACATCATTAACAAGAAGAAAGTAAAATGTGCCCTGAAGAGGGATATAATGAGGGCACAATGTAGAGTAATGCAGCATCCAAATGGCTCAAGGGTCCCTAAACTAGACACGTGACACATACCAGGCCACAGGCAGAACCTGGGAGATGCCACACAGTTTTCGAGCAGGATACTAAAGGAGCGGAGAAAGCGTGTGTAGAGCGAGGAGGCTGAGGGCCGAAATGGAAGGGCCCTCTCATTAGCGTGAGTGGGACAGGTGATGGAAGGGCTGGACCTATAGGCCTGTCTAGTCTCCAAATGTCCCCATTTCTGTTTTGCTTTAAGGTGGCAGACATTCCCTTGGGGAAGCTGATGGGCACAGCTGCCATGCCCCAATTCACCCCACTTCGGCTCTAGCCATCTATCAAATAGGGTCCTGAGGATGAGTGAGATTGCAATGAATGCCTGGGGAACCTCTGGGAGGTTTTACCTGAATCCTCTAACACAGAAGACTGAAAGGAAGGGACCCTTGCACTAGGGTAAGGCCTCTCTCTGGATGGGGACCCCATCTCGGATATGGTGCTGGAATGCCTGTTCAGCACCCTCACCCTAATACACTAGTAGCTGCAAGACAGAAGCAGCTCAGCCCTCGGCAGCATTCACAGCAATACCACATAATCTGGTAACTTGTTCTTACCTGATAGAGCAACGTATCCAACATGCTAATGCTGAACACTCTGCCGGCAGCAAATGGGAGCCGGAACATGAACGCCAGGTTGGAGCCGTTTTCTCGCTCTTTCTATGGACAGAGAAGAACACAGTGTGACAGCTTTTACCATTATGTTCACCACTTTTACAAGACTATGATACATTTTGTACAAAGTATGTCTGGTGAGGTAACATTTAAAAACTCTTAATCTGCTAAACATTGTTGTTCTGGTAAAATGTGTGCATCAACATTGCATGTAAAGTTACAAGATTTTACTATACAATATTGCTGTAACATATTCCAAGATAGAAAAGGAAGCCCAAACCAGTTTTCAGAGACAAAGACACACTGGCTCCCCCAAGCAGGTGCTAATGGACAGGGCCGCTCTGGCAGCATGCCGCGGGGGGCGCTGTGCCGCTTGCCGGTCCTGCAGCTCCGGTGGACCTCCCACAGGCGTTTCTGCGGACAGTCAGCTAGTCTCGTGGCTCCGGTGGACCTGCTGCAGGCGTTTCTGCAGACGGCCAGCCAGTCCCACGGCTCCGGTGGACCTGCCAGCAACAGGCAGAGCGCCCCCCGCGGCATGGCGCGCTGGGGCCTGGAGCCAGACCTGCTAATGGACTATCACTTGCTTAAGCAGCCATTCTCTGGGGAAAGTGTGAACAAGAATTTTGCATTTCGTCACAAGGACAGTTCAAACCTCACATCCACAAGAGACTGTTTGTCACCATGATTCTGCAAGGATGTTTCCAGCACAAGAAACTGAATTATAAAGAGGGAAGAAAAACACTTAACCTCACTCTCCTCCTTTATCTGTGCTCATGACAACAACTCTTAAATAACTGAACTTGGGACAGGGGGCAGAGTCCTGGCTGGGAGGCTTTTCAGATAGTACAGATTGCCCTAAACTTATGGTGAGAAACATTTTCTTCTTGGTAGGATTTCCCCATTTTTCCCCACTAAAAAACAAAAACTGAAAATTGGCAAAGTTTTGGTAAAAGTTTTTGGTAAAAAGTTTAGACTTGCAGTTTTCAAAAGCCTTTTTTTTTTTTAACCCAACACTGGTTTTTAAAAACCATAAGTTCTGGAAAGGGGGGGAAGGGGTCTATTTGTATTTTTTATTGAAAAACTGATTTTTTTCCCCTTGCAGGAAATTTTGGGGAAAAAAACAAATTAAAAAAATCCCCACAAAAATAATTGGCCTCCTTCAACTGGCTCTCGCATTCCCTGAATCAGCAAGGCACAAGCAGCAGCAGAGGTGGTGAAGTGAGACTCACAGAACCATAGAAGATTAGGGTTGGAAGAGACCTCAGGAGGTCATCTAGTCCAATCCCCTGCTCAAAGCAGGACCAACCCCAACTAAATCATCCCAGTCAGGGCTTTGTCAAGCCAGGCCTTAAAAAGCTCTAAGGATGGAGATTCCACCACCTCCCTAGGTAACCCATTCCAGTGGTTCACTACTCTCCTAGTGAAATAGTTTTTCCTAATATCCAACCTAGACATCTCCCACTGCAACTTGAGACCATTGTTCCTTGTTCTGTCATCTGCCACCACTGAGAACAACCGAGCTCCATCCTCTTTGGAACCACCTTTCAGGTATTGAAGGCTGCTAACATCTTGGAGCCCATCCACCAACCCAAGCTCACGGCTAGCAACAAGCAACATCTGGATTCCATGATCTGACATTGAATCCCACTCTCCAGAGGCTGCTGAAGTTTAGCACCACAACTACCCTTGGGGGCTGCACCCTGGGGGCCCTATAGGGTGTAATAGCTAGCAGGTCTCTGAGCACAGCTTCACAGGTCAGTTCCTGCTTTGATCATCCCCCAGCATGGAACACACAGGGGTGAGTTCTATGTACTATACACATTCTCCTCTCCCATGATCAGTGAAACTTGTGGGTGCAGGGGAGGGCTGGGAGAAAGAATTTTCGCTTAAGCAATATAGGATTGCAGTATGTACAAATGCAGTCATCATATCTGCCTTTCTAGCCTGATGTATTCAGTATCTCAGATCAAATTTCCCTTCGAAGGCAACAGCAGCCGTATTTTCTAACTGCCTAACACCACATCCATCATACACCCCCTGTTGGATATCACAGTACAGACAGACAACGGCCTAATCTGGCATTTGCAGACATGGCTATCTTGAAACTGTATTAATTTAATAATTACCTTTTACTCTCTGGGTGGCAAATTCTAGCACTGGGTGACAAATTTCTCTCTTAACACTTGGGCCATTCAGATAATTATTAACACCAAACCTCAGATCTTAAGACTATTCCTGGATCCCCTGGCAACAGGCTTTGAGTGCAGCTCAGAGTTAATAAAAGCTGCCATCGAATCTTAGCTGTCCTCAAGTGGTCAAAGAGGGAGCCTTGTACGCAGAGTGCAATAATGGTCAGGCAAGGCTGTGGATAGGGGAGAATGAAGCTTCTCATTTCATCACAGGGAACTCTGGGGATCAAAACATTATTGCATTTAACAGCTTTCCTGAGAGACTGGAGAGTCCCTCACGCCCAGGGTCTACCTGCCATGAAATTAATAGAAATGTCATTGTAGCCATTTGTTATTTTAAAAGTCAATGGAAGTTCCTGATACTTATGATTTGTATGGCTATGATATTGCTAGATCCCCACCAGCCTAGAGGCTGCACAGACACAGAGTGTCTGCCCCAGAGAGCTTATAGTCTAACAGACAAAACAGAGCTATTGTCCCCATGGGAAACTGAGGCACAGAGAAACTAAGGGACTTGCCTAAGGTCACATGGGGAGGCCATAGCAGAGCTGGGAATCAAACTCTGGTCTCCAGCATCTTAGCTATAAGACAATCCTTCTTCTCAACATGGTTTCACAGCAGCCTGGTGACAGCACATTCATTGCTGACGTAGCTGCATCCTACCATGATGGTGACCTCTTCCAGTAAAGCCAGCCTCGCACTTACATCACCACTGCAGTCTGGTTGATTCAGCTGGTTCTCCTGCAATGGAGAACCCATTGGCTTCCTTTGGTGTCTTGGTCCATTGCAGAACTTTGGGTGTTTCTGTTTCTCTTGAAGTTCAGGATGCACATGGAGCCCCTGCCCACGTGTCCTACCCTGTCTGATCCCTGCCCTTATTTATAACAGCGGTGTTCATTTGCAGAGAGTTAGGTCTCTTCTCTGATGGAGAATCTGCCCAACAGTAACTGGCTGGCCTGCAGTCACATCCTGAAGGCAGGGGGTCAGATCCTGACCTTTGACCAGCTGGCCATGGCAGCCCCCCAGGCCCAGGGCACCGTGCTGCTCTCAAGGCCCAGGAAGGGACATGAGGTGTACCGGCACTTTGGCAAGACCCCCAGCACCCCCACCGTCACAACAAGCCCTACGTGAGCTCCAAGGGGCGGAAGTTCAAGCAGGCCCGGGGCCGCCGCATCAGCCAGGGCTACAAAAACTAACAGTGCCGGCCTGCACCTACCTGTGTCCAATAAATGGGTCAGAACCATGAGGGGAAAATGTAACTGGATGGATGCTCTATTGGCCACAGTGACTGCAAGGTCCAGCAGGACAGCTTATCTATGACAGATCTTTCTGCACAGCCCCGAGACCCTTTCAATTCAGAGATTGCCCTCAGAGACCAGTCACAACCAGGAAGTTAGGCAAAAACAGAGAGAGAGGGGGGGAGAGGGGAATATAGTTCAGCATTGAGTTTATGCTGGTTTTGATTCGCTCTGAATTGGTTCAACCACCCTTAATACCCAACACCATGAATGCAGTACAACACGTGTGTGTGTGTGTGTGTGTGTGTGTGTGTGTGTGTGTGTGTGTGTGTGTGTGTGTGTGAAAATCTTTTACCTTCCCCTCAAGAGTAGCATCAGAGATGTAAACTGTCCTGGTTCTGACTGGCACACACTCAGCCAAAGACCGTGACAAACTATTACTGCTTTCATTTGTTACTGTCAATGCAGCATCTCAGACACTCACACGGTCTGGTTCAGTTATTCCTTGAATGTTTCCCCTTCCCAACAGCTGTTATTTCTACCCCACAAAAATGCCTAAGCAACATGTAATATAAACACTGACTGTAATTTGATGCAGAAGTCTATTCTCGCAGAACTGTTTAACCCGCCACCGCAGCGGGAGCATTGTACCGAGTAACTGACAGCAGGGCCAGCTTTGAAGAGTGCCGATGCTAGTCGCACTAAGGAAACGCAGAGACCCACAAGGTCAATTGCCTGCATATTTGCGTGTCTCCGATTATCCAGGGTGGATGTTCATTAACTGTGGTGCCTGAAGTGCACAGCAGGAGAGCGCAGGACTATGAAGAACTGTAAATTAATTACTCATTACAGAACCCTTCCTTCAAACACAGGCATGCAGGGAACTCGCCAGGCTTCCTGTTAGCAAACACAGACCTTCCCTGTGGCGAAGGGGCTTCCTTACCTTTTCAAGTTTGGAGAGGGCCAAGGAATAACTGTCCTTTGCTCTGAACTGCATGAACCTCATATTGGACGGGTGGGTCAGCTCAGTGATGATGCTAAGGCTTGGAAACAGCCTGCAATGGAAAGCAGACTTGTCAATGTCTGATGCTCCCGCTGCCCAAGGGAGGTGGAGAGGAGGAAACTTTCAGCTTTGAAATGTGGCCAAATAAAGAGTGGAAACGGCCTTGTGCCCCACCCAAGATCTGACACAGGCTGGGGTTAGAGCACCAAAAGCTGTACAAGCAAAGCCATCCCCAATACCACCTCACTGACCCCCTTTTAATTCTGAATATTAACTGGAGTGATGCTAGGTGCACCCGACAGCATGGCTGGCAATGAGTAAAGTTGCGGACAGAGTGCAGGGATTCTCCTTATTAACTAGCACGTCTGCGCGCAAGGGCCAGCTGCAGGCCGTGTCAAACACAGGAGCCCACTCTGGGAGCCCAGACCTAACATCTGCTCTAGGTGCCTGAGCCTGCAAACCCTCGGTGTGCAGAGTCCCCATGCACATCAAGGACAGTTCAACTCATTGCAGAAAGGGCCAGCTAATATAGGCACCTCTCATCGGACAGCTCGCACCCTCTGCCTGGGGCCAGTTGGAGTCTTTTGTTTCCATTAAGACAAATAAAATACTATAAGAAGAGAGGCAGGTGCAAACAACAGAGCAGAACCCATAGCTGCTTCTTACCGGAACATGGTCTGGACGTTGACAATTGTTTTTGCGTCTGCCATGTAATCCTCCTCTGCACTCATTGTGCTTTCCTTATCCACAACCACCAAGTTGTCAGCATAAATGATCCCACACTGCAGCAAACTATCTAGGCTGGAACAATCCCCCAAGACAAAAGGTTGTGGGGGGGTTAATCCATTGGAAAATAAGATGCTGAATGACAGTTTGCAAACATGCCCATGTATTTGCACAGAACAAATGCCCAGGCAATCCTGTGCATGCAAAATTCTTTTGAAATAACCATAACCATGTCCAGTGCAGACTTACAAATCCTAGGAGGGGGAAAAGCTTGAGATGAAGCCAAATTATGGTATAGTGGCAGGGTCTTAAAATGTGACCCTCTCCCAACTGTAGCTGTGCCAGTTAGAGAACCCAGGAAATCAAATGTATGATATGTCTGCTAGGTAAGAAAAAGCCTAACTTAATTCTAGATGGTTGTGCTCCTATACTGCAGTGATGGGAGTCCATGTAACTACTCAGACGTACAGATAGAAAAGTGGGGCTCTTGGAAGTAGAGATGGAGAAGACCATCTCCAAATTCCCCTGAAGCCCTGGGGAAGTCCAGCTCTGAATCCAAGCTTCACTGCTGCTGTCCATGCCTATAACGTGGGGATCAGCCACGCACCATTGATTAGGCTTTACGAGGCTGCATGTGAAGCCAATTATTCTTTTAGTCCATATGGTAAACACTGGTCCTTATTGCCAGTGATACTGTATGCCTGGTACTGGCAACATAGCATCACTTTGCTTATTCAATTTTCCTCTGCAGACTCAGGGCTATTTTCTCCCTTGATTTGCAACACATTGTAAATACCAATAGCTGTAAACAAGACACCTACTTATCGATCGTGCCTTCCATGTAGTAAACCATGGGGAAACAACAGATGGCTTCCAAGAAGTGGTTCTCAGGCCTGGAAGAAGAGAGGCAAACAGCAAGAAGGTTCATAGGGGCATTTTCTTTTCCTCTTGCTTACTAGTATAAATCAGGAGTGAATGCACATAAGTCAATGGTGAAGAACAGAGGTGACAGGAGAATCAGGCCATCAGATACACTAGATTTTAGGAATTATATTAAAAATGCTAAAATTACCCATTTAACTCCTCCCATATATACACAGTATGAAATACCCATTGAATGCAAGGAAAGATCTGATGCAATGAAAAACAACTTTGGAAGAGTACTTGCTTGTTGTCCAGTAGCAATACAATTGGGTTTAACTCTTTCCGGGACCTATAGTATGCACGGAGAGGGACGATGAAATTATACAGGCCATTCCCAGCAGTCTCTGCTGAAACTATAATCAACTTGTTCTTAAACCCATAGGCCTTGGCATCTTCATAACTGTTGTGCTTGCAGCCCTGTGCAAAGACAGAAAAGCACCATGGCTCAGTGATCAGTCTGTAGAGCTGCCCATCTGTCCTGACACTGTGTGTTTTCCCCCAGGAAAGGGGAATTGTCTAACATTCAGGCATGGCAAAAGCACTGAGCCAGCTCGGCTCTGAGATGTGAACTGTGCAGAAGCTCGTGAGCACCCAGAGTGAGAGAATGACCCTACAGACAGTTGATCTAGAGAGGATTTGGAATGTACCCAAATTTCAACCTTCCGTGTCTGGGCCTGAGGGCTTTGATGGCTCCAGGTCCTGGCTCGCTTTCACTATTTTTTCAGTTTTGAAAGTGAATTTTGTGCTGCTGGAAGAGACCAGACTAACCAGTCCTGGAGAGGTTAGCTCTCTACTAACCAGGCCTGGCCCAACGCCAGCTCTCCCAAACTGCCCCACGTGTGCCTTGAACCTGACTCACAGGGATACCCTCCCAAAAGGAGTTCAGTCTCCAGGTCCCACAGTTGAGAATTCTATAAAGGAGGACAGTTATGGTGGGTTTAGTGCTAAGGACTCCTACCCCTGAGGGACAAGACTAATGACTTGTTTCATAGACCCCAGGTTGTCAGAGAATAACAACTTTCAGTGACTGATGAACTGGGATGTGTCTGAACCAGTGACTTAGATCAGAAACACGAAGGTGCCTTTTCACATGACCAGTTCTCAACAGTGAAATCAAAGCTGGTTTTGGGGAACCCTGCCAGGCATGCCCTGAAGTTCAGATGTTTCCCTTACGGATCAACACCCGAAGATCGACAAGCCTGTAACATGTCACTGAGAGGAATTCTGAGTTTAAGTTAGAACTAATATGGTTCCCCTGCGCCGGGCTGGATCCTCAGCTGGTGGGAACCATCGATTGACACCAGCTGAGGATGTGTCCCACAGCTGTCTCTAACCTTACTTTTGCACTCCCCTTAACCTGCTGCTCTAACTTATGCTGGCTGCAAAAGACCAAATTGGACAAACTGCAGCTGCAGGATTGATGCATGACAGTGTCCTAGCGAGTAAATTGGCTCCATGCTGCTGGAAGATCAGGCTTAAATGGGGGTCACTCTGCCAGGCTCAGTCAATCAGTCTTTCAGACTAAATTTCACTGGCAGGCAATGTAAAGCAGCTGCATTGTCCTAGTCTGGCCCCTCTTCAGAATGAATTAGCTTATATTAAGGAAAGACAAGCAAAGGAAGAACAAAAGTAAAGTCTCACTGTGAGTGAGCACAATGTCTGCTCTGTAACATGCTGCCTCATCCTGCCTCGCAAAATGGCACCTGCCACTGAGACACCAATCTCCTGGGAACTTCAAGGTGCAATACACAGAAAACAACCACCTGGTTGTACAAAGTCCTGTAATTATTGCTTAAAAGGAAAATTTTATCCCAGAAAACTAGAGAGACTCCTGCATCTTTTCAATAAAATGTTTCCAGCCCTCTCTCAGATAACAGTGCGAGAAAAGCAAACACGCTTTACAAAGCAACCACCAGCCGACAGGCAAAGTGTCAAATCACATCTCCTGCATGAATCATTCTGCTGCATGGTGGGGTCTGCACAGGACTGGCCTGGCACGTTTAAGCTGCTGCCAAAAAGCAGGTGTTTTCACATTTTCATTTTCCCAAGTAAGTATTACATCTATTCCCCCTGCAGCCACCGAAGAGACATGCTGTGTGCTTCATACAACTCCAACCAGCACAGGGTTATGTGCAGATGTAGGGTCTATTCTCATCCCTATCACTGATTCAGTGTAACTGCACCTCTGTCTAGCTAAGGTGCATATATGGCCCCCCCCATAGCTGTATTGATCTCCTCACAATCTTTAATGTATTTATCCTCATTCCACCCCTGAGACTAGGGAAAATACTAATATCCCCATTTTACAGATGGGGAGTTGAGACACAGATTTAGTGACTTACCCAAGATCACATACAAAATCTGTGGCAGAGCTGGGAATTGACCCCTGGTCTCTGAAGTCCCAGGCTTGTGTTCTCACCACTCGAGGGAATAATGCTGCCCTACCTTAGCAACATGCTTCAAGCCCCTGCCACAAATGCAAGTGCAAATAACATCACTGGAACCTTTAAATGCTGTCACAGCAGCCTCTTACCTTGTCCAACCTCAAGCAACAGAAAGGGGCTTTTACAGGTAGAAGGTGGCACAATGTGGGAGAACTCCCAATATAGGGTGAATTCGGGGGGTAGCCTTTCACATATCTGCAGAGGAGACAACATGCATCAGGGCACGTGTATATTTTTCACACACAAGGAACACTTATTTGCCCTGGCAAACACATTTGTCCATACACAGACTGTTTAGAAACACTGGAACCTCATGGGTTTATGCAGATCACACTAAGGATGTTTTATAAATTCTTCCAAAACAGCCTGGGAATTTTTCAAGATAAGTTTCTTTGAAAATACTTTTGCCATGCCCAGGCTCAGGGAATATCTTGTCAAGACTTTGTTCTCATGGAAAGCGAGAGAACTAAGAAGATGGTGGAAGATAAAGGCATCTAGCAACTTTTAACAGCAATGGGCCTGAACCTACATCTTAAATCTAAACATCACAGAATGGTATAGCGTTCCAAGCCTGATTCAGATTCACAATCTCACAGCACATTTGTAGGCGGGTTTTTTTTTAAACATACTAGACATACTGTAATTTGTGTTTCTGATATTACTGAAGGAATAGAAAGCTTTTAGCTTACAAAGTCATTAAAAGTGTACGTTAAATTATAAACCAAATAAATTTGTGTGAGCATGGACCCATGCATCTGCAGAAATTGTTTATCTTGTAAGAACCAAAACACACACACACATGATTTATTAAAGCCACGTCACAAATGAATGCAATGCCAACTGCTTCTTTAAATGAATATTTTTACAGCTGGAATCAACATTTTATATTTCCCTAATGATGGGGAATGCAGACTAGAATCCCTTCGCTGCCCCTGAGGTAGCAGAGGAAAGGGAGCTGGTGGAAAAATTCTCCTTAGTCCACGAAGTGCTTCTAGCTCAGCGTGACTTACTCAGAGATCAAGGGATGATTCTCCAGAACTGCAAGCAAGGAATTGTGAATAAGGCAAAACTGCTTCACCGTCAGTGTCTGACAAGTTAATGTTTTGTACATGCTGAACTGACCACATGGTGTTGCTCTAGCACCATTTTATAAACATATTAATCGACATAATTTCTGCTCGGCTCAGCATGTCATTGCTGATAACATTCAATCACAGTTTCCACAGCAATATAGCAGAAGCAGAATAAAAACTATTAAACGGGAGGCTAATTTATGCAAATGGCATAATTTGTGAAGGGTAAAATAATTTCATTGGGTTTGTTCTTCCACTCCACTGGAAAATGTGAAATACCAACATGAGGCCTGCTGGCTATCTTAATAGACAGCACAGATCTGAGGACTTTTTTTGGTTCTCACTGGTGATTCCTGCATTGCACTTCAATACTGGCCTTGCTCTCTTGGAATTCAAAAATCCCACTGCTTTTAACAGGACCAAGATAAAGGCCGTAGCAATGTGCTATCAAAAGTATTATTTAACATTCATATGATGGTAGTGCCCAGTGGCCTCAATCAGGATCAAAGCCTCATGGCACCAGGGGCTGTACATACAAAACATCAATTAACTGTTGAACTCTCATGCCTGTAGCTTATCAGTAGTAAACAAAAGACAGATGCTTTTTTACAGCATCTGCCGGCAACAGATTCTGTAAAAGTCCCTGATTCCAAGTTGAGCAGGACCACTTCTCTCCCTTTGTCCAGCTCAGGGCAGACTAATGCTTTCTTTGTGTGTTTCATACAGGGGTAAATTAATAGTTGAAGTATATAAGTAGGAGTAATGAGAAAAATTGACCAAAGGAAAATTTAGTCTGGATAGCAGGAAAAATTCCCTAATGTTGAAACCCATTGGGCTTTGTCTTCCAAAGGGATTTACCCTGGATTCCTGCCTTCAGCCACTGATGTCATTGCACTAGTACAAACTCCTAGTATAAACCAGGAAAGCTGCACTTTATAATGGTGGAGCTTAACTCAGGCTGGGATGGTGGCAAATCCTCAGTGTAGCCAAGACATTAGACTTTGGAATGGAAGGTTCTCTGAACCCTGAAGTCTTTAAACCACGATCTGAGGACTTTAATGGCTCAGACAAAGGTTTGATACAGGAGTAGGTCAGTGAGATTCTATGGTCTGCATTGTGCAGGAGGTCAGACTAGATGATCATAATGGTCCCTTCTGACCTTAAAGTCTATGAGTCTATGAGAGAAAAACCACTGCCCAGGTCACCTGAACTAAACCAGAGAAAACATTCAGCAATACATTGTGCGGAGACAGCCTAACTCTTAGGTCTTCTCCATCCCTAATTTCTATTATTCAAGCAGCTGCCACAAGAGATCATTTTATTGCTGTACGTTTAACTGAGGTGTCCCGTGATGAAAATGAAAAACCGCACAGAGCACAGCTCAGATCGCAAATTCCCTTATATCTGGTTTTATTGTTCCATAACTCCAACCCAGACAGGCAGGACTGCATGACTGTATCTTAGCTAGGGCCTGTCTAGGCATGATTTCTCATTCCTTTTCCTTGCCACCCTGGGGTTGATCGAATTACCCGATGGCATCATACAGAGTAGCACCCGCCAGCACAGGATCTTAGCTTTTAAAGACACATGCTCAAAAATTGCAACTTGGTGCTTTTATAGCTCAAACATAGTTTATGCACCACAGATATTTCTTTTTGAATAACTGCCTTCTGCAAGGTTTCTTGCACCTTTCTCTGAAACAACTGGTGCAGACCACTGTCAGAAGCAGGGCACTGATCTGAGCCAGTCTGGTCATTCCTATCTTTCTAAACCTCTCTCTTCTTTTGAACAACCTGCAGCATTTACTGTTGCTCTAACATAGGCTTACAACTATGTTCAATTTCCAGCAATTTCTGCATCTCTCAAACTTTTTTTTTTAGAGAGAATCTTTAATTCAATTAAATTGAGATTTAGATGAATACGTGTCTGCCCAGTGCTTTGAAGATGGAAGAGACAAGATAAATGGCAACTGTTATTAGATTTAGAGACAGGGATATGTTAAACCCAGACGGATTTACAAAAACCACAAAGAATGTGTATTTATTGCAAATTGTTGAGAGATGTCTCACTGTATCTACTCAAAGCACAGCTCAGAAGTGCAGTTTGCTTAGGTAGGTACAATAATTCAAATAAATAATAATAATAGAGGTTATCCCAATATAAATAAGTAAATAATAACTGTAGCAAGCTCACCAACTTTAAACATCACAGCTGGGGCTGTCAAAGGAACCTAGGGTACTTGGATTGGAAAATATTGAGGCAGGTGCCATTTTTGGCATGTGTTTCGACAACCACCACTATCCTGCTTAATGATCAGGACTCTTTACTCACTATCTCAATATAAATAATGAAGGAATAATAATAATGGAGTTAGTTGAAAGACGATGGTAATTGGACATATAAGCCCCTTAAAGTCTTTTGAAAATCCCAAACCACACAGCGCTGATTGCTTATTCTGATCCAGTGACACTAACATTAGGAGATGATGTTCTCAAATGGTAACTCACTCTACAACAGTAAGTCCTTCGTCATCTGACTGAGTCATCTCATCTTCTGACTGGTCGCTGAGCAGATCACAGGGCAGGAGGGAGGAGCTGTCTGCTAGCTCTAGGACCGGAGCAATGCTGGGCCGTCTGTTACCTGATCCATTTTCTGATGGCAGGGTCAGCTTGCTGCTGTTAACAGGGCGACATTCTGTGTTCTGCAGGTCCATTGCTACTGTACCTGGAAAGGAAGAGGGAAGAAGGACACGATAAATAGCAATAAATAAATGGCTGAACAATGATTCTGTCCAATGTCTTATCCAATGGCACTGCAGGGAAGAAAGGACAGGAGGAACATCCAGTTACACTTTGTATTAAGGTTCTATTTATAAACAGTCTACAAAATCAGTGCATAAATGATGAATAGATGGTATAAACATGCTACAGACATCAGCAGGACATATTATTGATGGTTCTAAGCATATCAGTATAACTTATTGCAGATGGTTCTAAGCAACCTGTTGACCCATTAGACTCTCTAAAAATTGATTACCTCTTTATTAAGACAGCTATTAATAACTTATAAATGGAACCTTGATATAAAGGGTAGACAAATACATATATCCCAGACACAAGGAGGGGAACTTTCACTGCTCTGCTGTGTCAATAGCACTGCTTACACTTATAAAGTTAAGCATGTACCTATGTGTTTTGGATCTAGGCCAGAGTGCTCAGAACCTTGCAGGATTGAACCCTTGTAATGACAGAGGTTTGCGATAGAGCAAAACTGAATCTGTGTTCATCAGGGTAATGATCGATATATCAGGTGCCCCCTTCACTGTACGGCTGGGAACTATTTGCACCTCTCAAGCTGTCTGACATATTCACAATGCCATCCAAAGCCCTTGACAGGCAAGATTTCCATCCTTCACTGGGAATTTATAAAATTGGTCTGATTTATAAAAATCTTGGGGAAAAATATCTGACAAAACTTGAACTAACCCATTCTGAAAATGCGGAGAACATTTATACCTGAGCTTACCCTATTCAGTTCCAAGGGGACAGTGACTCTGAAGCCAAATAATAAACATGTAAACACACTAATGAACAATTTCATTGCTTGGCAGAGCTCACATGACAGGCAAGGGATGATCAGACTATAGAGCTCTCATGTGAGGGAAGTCTCATTTTGGCACATCACAGGGACAGAGCTGGATTTTTGGGAGGGTTTAGGAGGGGTAACTTCTTCCCTCAATTCGACCCGTTCTTATTTGTGATTCTAATTGCTATTTTTCCAACTCACTGAATTCCCCGGATAGCACAATACATTGTCTTACTATACTTGAACTCAAAATAACCCATATTTGACTGGAACATCTGAGGGCAGCCACTGGCTCCCATAGTTTAAAAATGGGAACATTCTGCTTGCTTGCACAGTTGCTAGAGCAAGCATTTTGCTGCTTATGAACATTCTGGAGTCCTAAAAGCTTGGTTCAGAAAAATCACATCATAACATATGATGTGAAAATATCCCCGCATGGCAGCTGCTCCCCGCCTTACCTGGCTTGGTTTCCAAGCAGCTCATCAGCAGATCTTATGCTCTTTTTGGATGCTGAAAGCAGTGACCCCACGAAGAAGCAAGCAGCCACTGGCATTATGGGCTATAACTAAGCCTGCGAGTCCGTCACGGCGGTCATGGAAGTCACAGATTCCACACCCCCCAGAGCACCCATGGCCCCCCACCCAAGTTTTAGTTAGGGGTATATAGTAAAAGTCATGGACAGGTCACGAGCTGTGAATTTTTGTTTACTGTCCATGACCTGTCCATGACTTTTACTAAAAATACCCGTGACTAAAACGTAGCCTTAACTGTAACGAATAAACTGCGCTTTTCTTTTTCTGAAAAGTCTTAGCCGTACAACTACAAGGCTTTGGGTTCCCATACTGTTTTTCATGGGAGAGCTTATCAGAAACACTGAGGGATTTAGGAGCGCAAGTCCTACTGAACTTCAAGTCTCCTAAATCCCTTACACACTTATGAATTACGCCCTTGCCACCGACATTCCTCACCAAAGAATCCTCAAACATTTGAGATTAAAAGAAAAAATGTTTAAAACTGCTCATTTTCTTGCATTCATAAATAAGTTCCACATTCCAAGTTCACTAAACTATGTCCAAGTTCTTGTTAAAATGTGGGTACAGTTTTGGCCACAATAGAAACCGGAGCACGGATCGAAGGAGAATATTAAGAATGACTAGAAAAGGGATTTTTGGTTTACACCCATGGATTAGTCATAGTCAAATGAAAATGTCAGACACTTGGGAATTTAGAAAATACAATGAGAAGTCACTGGCAAAATACCCATGCCAGACTAATATGTCTCATATCCTTTTATGCTTAAGTGGAACCACTTTGTATCTTTCCAGATGACCAGTAAAATCCTAGTTGTGTATCTACATATTAGTTTGGGTGGGTTTGCTGTAGTCAGTAGCTGGAAAGGAGATCTAGACCTACTCTACAATGTATACAGTGGCACAACTACACTGATCTAGGTATCCTGGAAACCTTCTATAGGATAGGCCGTTTATGTTACCTTGCAGCCCACATGGTGGCTAAAGCACTGCTATCAACACATGCCTCTTACCATGATCATGGGTTGTTGTGAGTTCAGACGATTAGTTCACATTCAGAAAACACGGTGCAATCTGCCGATGGAAGGGCCTAAAGATTTTCGGAGCGGTATTATTAACAACACCATCCCTGGCTCGTCCCTTGCTCTCCACCCACACTGCTGATGGCTCTTTATAGCAGCGTTTGTCCAGAGAACTCAAGGACCATTTTTTTTAAAGTCTTTCAGCTTTACCTCCACAAATCTTTCTCTCTCCCAAGCTGTAATTCATAGCAGCGGGGAGCTGTTAACCTCACTGATTCATAGCCTCTTGCTGTCTCTCAAAGAACATGCACCTCCAGCTCAGTGCTTGCTCCTTTTCCCTGCCCATTAAACCCCCTGTCGGCTCCATCCATGTTGTAAAATAAATGTGGCTCAACGTGTGGTGCCCAAACATGCAAAGTCAGGACAAAGCAAGGCCAGAACGTTCCTCTTGAATATTGCCATCTCATTAAATATTCAAAATGGAGAATCTGCATGGGATTTTCAGCCCACATAAGAGTATTAGGCACCCATTGACTTTCGATGGGACTTGGGCACTTTTCTTCCTCACTTCCTTGAAAAAAATCCCACCACTTTTCTCCTACCTACTTGGGCCAAGGTGTTCAGAAATGATTCTGGGTTCCTCCATTAATTGGGTGCCCATCTTGAGACCCCTTACAGGGTCCTGATTTTCAGGGGGATGGGGTGCTCAGCACTTTCTGAAAATCAGGTGCTTTTAAGGTGTATTGAGTTGGGAACTCAAACTCAGCAGTCACTTTTGGAAATTGTGACCATCGGCTTTTCATGAGTCTTCATCAAACACAAATATTTTAAAATAGCTACAAAAGCGGTGAATGCCACAGTGAACAAAGCGCAGTTCGGCTCACTCCCCCTTGTTGCCAGCCAACCAGCTGAATGCTGAGTGACCTACTTGTGGAATATAATTTCTATCTATCTCTCATCTGACTTTTGAAAAAGCTCCCACTGAGAACAAGCCAAGTAACAAGAACATCAGCCAGTGCTGTTCAGTGAGGAGCTTTGTGTCTTGCTGCTGGGAGAATCTTTGCAAATGTAAGCTCTTGAGTGTAAATGGATAAATGATTTGTCTGAAATACAGTCTCCTGTTGTGCCTGGGCTTCTCCTGACAAACCTCCCATTTCAGGCTGCCCAGAGAGAAGCTGGAAATTATGTTTCATGGTATTTTGGAGAAAGTGCATCATGCACTTCAGAGTGACCTGTGCCATTTGCCAAGTTATGCAAGATAAACAGGATTTAAAATGCAGACAACAGAGCCTATTCTTCCGTGCAAGGCATGGGGTATTTTTGGGAGCAAGTACCTTTAATGCTAATTGACATGCTGGGCAGTAGCATTTGCAGGGAGTATTTTCCATCCGAGAAGCTAGAGAGGGAGAAAGAGCGTTATCCCTGTTTTACAGTCAGAGGTTCCAAGACCCGAGAGGCCCACAGTGATCATCTTAGTCTGAGCTCTATTGCACAGTCCTGAGCACTTCCCCTAGAGCAGATCTTTTAGAAAAACATTCCATCTTGATTTTAAAATTGCCAGCGATGGAGAATCCACCAGGACCCTTGGTAAGTTGTTAAAAAGTTGTTAAAAAAAAAAAGTGGTTAATTACTCTCACTGTTAATGACTCCCACTGCCTGCTTTCCAGTCTGAACTTGTCTAGCTTCAGCTTCCATTGGATCTTTTATACCTTTGCCTGTTAGACTGAAGAGCCCATTAGCAAATATTTGTTCCCTGTGTAGATACTGATAGACTGTGAGCAAGTCATGTCTGAACCTTCTCTTTGTTAAACGAAATACTTGAGCTCCCTGAGTCTTATCACTACAAGGCACGTTTTCCAATCCTTTAGTGATGCTTGTGCCTCTTCTCTGAACCCTCGCCAATTTATCAACAAACTTCTTGAACTGTGGACACCAGAAATCCAGTAGTGGGTGCATCAGTGCCAAATACAGGTGAAAAACCTCTCTACTCCTACTCAATCATCCCCTGTTTATGCATTCAAGGAGTACTCCAGCTATTTTGGCATCAGCATCACACTGGGAGCTCATGTTCAGCTGATTATCCATCATAACCCCCAGGTCTTTATCCCAGGATAGAGTCCCCCACTGTGTAAGTATGGTCTATATTCTTTGTTCCTAGGTGTCTATATTTACATGTGGCTGTATTAAACCACAGATTGTTCCTTTGTGCCCAGTTTACCAAGGGATCAGATCACCCTGTATCTAGTGCCTGTCCTCTCCGTTATCGAACACTCCCCCAATTTTTGCATCATCTGCAAACTTTAACAGTGATGATTTTATGTTTTCTTCCAGGTCAGTAGAAGAAAAAAAGTTAAATAGAGTAGGACCTAGAACCAATTCCTGTGGGACCCCACTGAAAACAATTACATTTTGAGACCTGTCAGTGAGCCAGCGTTTAATCTGTTTAATGTGTGCTATGTAGATTCTGCATCATTCTAGTGTATTAACCAAACTATTGTGTGGTAGCAAGTCAGATGAGGAAACCCGGTCTGTTCATGGACACAGCAGACAGTGGCTGGGTCAGGAATAGAATCCAAGGAGGGAATGTTCGGGTCAGCTGTGTGCAGAGAGCTATGTGGGTAAAGCCTTGGGCACCCTACCCTTCTTACTCTTTTTATGCATCACCTGAGAGCCCCAGTCACGGGGCAGGATCCCATTGTGCTCAGGGCTGTGCAAACCCAGAACAAAAATACTTTCTCTTGCCATCATTTTGTTACATCTAGGAGAGGTTGATCCAGCCAAGCTTTTTTCGTTGGGAATAATTCAATATAATACTTAGTGATGAATTTTGCTGGCAAGGTTATAGCTCACAGAGACCAGGGAGGAGGATGAATCATAGCAAATACAGCTGAGCCTGCTCATGCCATGAGGTTAAAAAGCCATCAGTGACAGAGCTCCACTGCTTTCCGCAGCAAATGAGTGGAACTTCGTTACTATAAGCCCTGGAATTAGGCAGTGAAATATGGAGGGACAGCCTAAAACCAGAGGGCTACAGGGAACTGCTGAAAAGCTGCTGTCTATCCCCTCTGCAATAATGGCAGACCAGGAGAGCACCTCGCAGGTCAAGCGGAGGGAGTAGCCAAAATGCAGGCCAGGTGCACGCCCAAACTGAGAAGCGAGAGCAGGCATTCCTTTCTGCAGTCTGCTGCTGCGGAGATCTCGGTGACCAATTCACACAGTACCACAGTGCAATCCCTTTGTCCCACTGCAAATCCTATGTACTGTGAAGAGCAATGACCCAGTCCCAGTAAAAATACATCCAAGGCAAACTAACACCCGCCTCATAAATATCCCATGCTGCAGCAACTCCAGTCTGTCCCGGGCATGTTCAAGCACTTCATAAGCAAGGCAGGCCAGGCACAGACATTACCCTGGGTTTGGTCGAACCCTCCTGAAAGGGACAGCTCTGGGAAGCCAGTGCTCCTGCACACAAGGCCTGTAGAGGAGGGAGCATGGCCTTCCAGCCTGGCAGATCCTGGGGACTCATGAGACAGGGGGTAGAGGTAGAAGTAATGGACAGCTCTCACCTGGAATGGCTACCTCTCCTTGCTAGTGCATGGGCCCCCGGTCCCCTGGCAATGAGCCAGCAGGAGCCAGCTGCCATTGGAGGAGTCTCTTGTGGCAGTACAGTAGCAGAGTCTGCTGGTCACAGCATTAACTCCCAATGGATGTGTCCTGGGGCAGCTGGCCACAATGCCTTCTAGAGAAGCTGGTCCCTGGATCCACCCTTCCTAATTCCCATCATGCACTCACTGAGGGATCTTTGTAGAGCACGGGGAGCTGCTGCAGAGGGGACAACATGGCCCTAAGTATTCCCTGTGCCCCTTCTCCGGAGCTAGGAAGGTTAAACACGGAGCAGTCTCCCAGATTTCTGTCTCTACAGTGTGTGGAAGGCAGAGAGCCGCATGCATCAAAACCTCTACCCAAGCCGTGCAGCTTTTCCCAGCACTCAGCTGGGGTATGAAATAGCTGTGAGCCTGGGCGAGAGCAGGGGCCAGCTGCATGACAGAAACATAAACCACTTTATTAACCTGCTTATGGCATTTCGCTGCTAAGAGCAATTTAAAAACAAACAGTCGTACACTAGGGGAAAGAACAGGAAAGCTGTATTCTAGTGCTCTGGCCCAGTGGCCTTTCTCTACACTCTCCATGGCAAGACCAGCTTCCCTTAATGATTTCACTTCTCTCTTTGTTGGGCACCAGCTGCTTTTCCCCGCAAGAGCACGTATGATCCTGCACTGGCAGGGAGATGACGCAGGTGCAGTTATGGCGCTTCCTCTCCCCAAGACATGATGCTGCTTGCTTTTGCCAAAAGTAGGAACATGAATGCTCATGAAGTCACTTCAGGGATTCACTTCGTCTGGAGACAGAAGCTGAAGACCAGGAATAACATGTGCAAAAGGATGAGAGAAAAGAGCTCCCTTTCGCTCGACAAGCATGTGGTCTGAGCTATTTCAAAAGGGTGAATACACAGACATCTGCTGTGCGAAGGGCCATGTGGGATTCCATTGCAGGCAATATTTTTAACTGTTTTTTTCTCCCTGCCTCTGTTTTCCTTGTTATAAGCCAATGAGCCAAGTGCTACTGGCTTATTTATTTGCCATCTGCACCGCTGCAGAGTACGAGAGATCCTTCAGTGCAGATTCAAACAAATTTGCCAAAGAGAAATTCGCTTCATTTCTCCAGAGACCAAAAAGGGAGGTGCTGGATTCCCTGAAGAGGGGAAATGGCAGAAAGTTAATTTCCCCTGTGACTCTTCAGCTACTGAACAATAGACAGCAAGGGTGGGAAGGGAAGTGTCATACAGAAGAGCATGGAAAGCAGCTTTTCTGCAGTGAAGGGACGTTGGTAACTTAGAAAGGGAGAGTGTTCATTAATCACCGTAGGGAACAGAACTGTACAGAGCTTGCTGTTTCCTTGGCAGCCTGGATCTGTAAGAGGATCAACTCAATCCTAAGCCCAGTTGCACTCAGAGCTCCCAGTGAAATCAGTGAATGTGTAACTCAAGGCAGCATTTGTTTCTACTGTCTTTTGAAGTAGTACAATATCCTGGATCTGTCATATTGTTATGATTACTTAGAAATTATTAGCAATTAGCACAACCAGAAAATACTTAATAGCATGCACTCTTAGCACTTAAGCTTTTTGCAAAATAAGCTAAGCCCCAAGCTCTCTAAGAAGTAGGTGGTGTTATCCCAGTATATAGATGGTGAAACTGCATTGATGTTTGCGAACTCCATAGCGACAATTCTCCACCAGTACAGCTCCCACCTGTGTAGCAATAGCGGAAGCAACAGTGTACATATGGCTCTGAGCAGGATTAGACAACAGGGTGATACAAATGCACAAGCACAACTGGAGCCCTGTTGATCCTGCAGCCTCCTCTGTTGCTCTCAATGGAAGAGCAGTACTGGAGGTAAAAAATGGTCTTCTCCAGCAAACAGTGTAGCTACATAAGAGAGGTTAAGTGACTTGGCCGAGGTCACACAGCACATCACTGGCAGAGGCAGGAGTACAGGTCAGGAATCCTGACTCCCTATTCTGTACTCTAATCACTACACAGAACTCCCTGAGACCACTGAAAGTAGACTGAATTTTCCCAGCTTTCACAACAGTTCAAATTCAGGTTTGCATTTGGGTCTTGGGTGAAGTTTCTGGTTCCATCCAACCCAGAGATGCTGGGTCATTTGTGTTCAGCAGAAAAAGGATGGCAAAGCACTCATGCTTAGCTGTGAAGGTGTTTCACATCCCAGTAGCACCATGAGGCCATGTGCTCATTACCAAACATCTACCACTCACAAAATTCCTTTGAACAGGGGGCCTGGTTTTCTACCACAAAGGAATTACCCACAGTAGACTCAACAGGAGTTTTAAAAAAACCAGACACCATGAAGAATAGAGTGAGGTGTGTGGGAGATATTATCGCTCTGCTCATTCACACAGGCTGCGCCGCTTTCCTCTCTTCCATTGGGAGGGCTAGAAGGACTCACCCATACTTGCAATTATGCTGTGAACAGGCAGCCTGGATGGGCCGTCATAGATCCCTCTCCCTGAAAACCCTTTCTTCTTTTGCTTCTCCTCCTGCTTGAATATGAAGGCAGAGTTCTCCTCCTTGGTGATGTTAATGTAGAAGCAGGTGTCAGACGCCGTCATGATGTGCCGCGGCCCAGGGTTCAGCAGGATGCTCTTGTTCTCTTCCCTCCTGATGCCGATCAAGCAGACGCCATACCTAAGGCAGAAGTACAATGTGGACATTCAAGGCCACTCCCTAGAAAAGACTCTTGGTTTCTTTTGCAAAGCTACTGCATGGGCCTCCGCAAACGTGTCACACCAACGTCACTGACCCAGTGCACGGAAAACGGAAGCAAATGCAAACTGTCCTCTCTCTTTGCATCTTTCCAAACCGGTATTGGAGGTAATTGGATTAATCCAGTCCCCACTGCCCCACTATTTAGAGTTAAATGACCATGACATGTGAGACTGGTACCAAAAGCCCCAAGGGAGCCCCATGCCAGGACTTCGAGGTACCGAACCGGACTGGCTCTCACTTTTTGTGTGCGTGGAAGGCAGCGTAGGTGAAGCTTTTCCCTTCGTATTCCATGAAGAACTTGCTGTCCCCCATGCGGATGTGGTACACTTCGTTGCCTGAGCAGCGCCCGTACATCCTTTGCCACTGCTCCGGGGACTCCTGGCCTTCTCTGTAACCAGAGGAACAGAACCCTGCCTGTTAAGGGCCTGTGCTCAGCTCCACCACCACAGTGCGATCTCAGTAGGGTTTTCCCCCCATCACTGTGGTATCTGGGCACCTTGCTGGAAGGCGAGCATGCTTTCCAAGCCCATAGCAAATGGGGAGCTTGTTTAGGTTAAAGCTATTCTTGTGGGAATTACAGGGCCAGTCCAGGTGGGCCCTTCCAAGGATGTGTCATTGGGGAAGCTGGTGGCCAGGAAGAGAATTGCAGGGGGGGTACTGATGAGCCTGAGCCTTCAAAATCCGTGCTAAAGCATCACACTCAGCAGGCCCTCCATAGCGAGAGGTAGTGCTGTATTTGCCACACCGGACTAAAGTGAAGGGCATTTGAATACCTCTGCCCCCTGACCCAACTGCTCCATGCATCATGCAGATTATTGACAACAGCCTCCTGGAATGACTGAAGAAAACCCAAAGTTTGCTCTGCTGTCATCCTGTTTCACAAGTACCTGAGCAGAAGGGCCTTTGAGTACAGAAATATACCGGGCAGGCCACAGGGCCTACTCTCTGGGCTAAGCGATGGGGTCAGAAAGGGTGAGGGAAGGCAGCAGTGGCAGGACTCCTCTCCACGTTGTAACAAATCTCCATGCATTGGAGATCACCCCACCCCTCCTGATCCCAACAGAATGAAGGGGCTCCAATCTCTCTATAGCTACACCCTCCTCAAAGGACAATTCATGCCAGTTGAGGATGAGGAGAGACCAACGTCCAGGACTGCATTGCTCTTTACAGCATTATTACAAGGGACACTGAATGACAGGAGCTCTTAAAGATGAGGCTGCATTTTAGGCCACCAGCACTAAGATTGTGGCTGTGTGTTTCAATAACCTGCCGCGCTTTCCAGGATCATTTTAATTTCTGATTTTAACTGCCTTCCTATTTCATGGAAAAAAAGAAGGCTGAGAGAGGAGCTGATTGCTCTGTAGAAATACATTAGGGGCATAAATTCCAGGCAGGGTGAAGAGCTAGTGAAGCTAAAGGACAATGTTGACACCAGAGTAAATGGATATAAACAGGCCAGGAACAAATTCAGGCTGGAAATTAGCAGAAGGTTTCTAACCATCAGAGGGGGGAGATTCTGGAACAGCCGCCCACTAGGAGCTGTGGGAGGCAAACAACGTAATTAGTTTTAAAATGTTTTAGTGCATTTGTACAAGGGGGTTGCTTGTAACGGTGCAAGCAGGGCTCAACCGACCTGGGGCTCCCTTCCAGGTTCTGATGTTCGCCCCACACTACAAGAAGGATGTGGAAAATTGGAGATAGTCCAGCGGAGAGCAACAAAAATGATTGGGGGGCTGGAGCACATGACTTCTGAGGAGAGGCTGAGGGAACTGGGATTGTTTAGTCTGCAGAAGAGAAGAGTGAGGGGTGATTTGATAGCTGCTTTCAACTACCTGAAAGGGGGTTCCAAAGAGGATGGAGCTCGGCTGTTCTCAGTGGTACCTGATGCCAGAACAAGGAGCAATGATCTCAAGTTGCAGTGGGGGAGGTCTAGGTTGGATATTGGAAAAACTTTTTCACTAGGAGGGTGGTGAAGCACTGCAATGGGTTACCTAGGGAGGTGGTGGAATCTCCTTCCTTAGAGGTTTTTAAGGTCAGGCTTATCAAAGCCCTGGCTGGGATGATTTAGTTGAGAATTGGTCCTGCTTTTAGCAGGGAGTTGGACTAGATACCTCCTGAGGTCCCTTCCAACCCTGATAGTCTATGATTCTATGATTCTGCTGAGGAGTTTCAGCCAACTACTGGCCGGGGTCAGGAAGGGATTTTCTTCCCTACTGTATTCTGGGGGGGTTTTTTATCTCCTTCCTCTGAAACATCATGCCTGGAAGTGAGACACTGAACCGGGGTGCCGGTGTGGAACAAGGCTCTGAGGTGGCTCTGAGCATTCTTGCTCTCTCAGGGGCTTGGCCAGCTGGTTCTTGCTCACATGCTCAGGGTCTAACTAATCACCACATGTGGGGTCGAGCAGGAATTTCCCCCCGGGTTAAACTGGCAGGGACCTTGGGGGTTTATCGCCTTCCTCTGCAGCATGAGGATTATCTGGGTATATCTCATTTAATCATTTCCCTGCCATTGCAGGGGCCTTGGGTATTGGTGCATCTCAGTCCCTCCTATTCTCTGCCTGTGGCACATAATAGTCTAGTCTCCTGTGGGTCTCATTTTCTTTGGTCTCATTTCAGTTGCTGGGTTTAGTGGGCGAGTTCTGAGTGGTGGTGGGGGCCTGGACAAACGGTGCCAGTCCTTAAGTCATGTATCTGCAGGGAGGGTGCATCCCCCCTGCATGGCACAAAATCTGTGGGTGGCCATTCTCCAAGATACGATTGCCATGCCTATGACTTCCTACCAGCCATCTGGGTCTCTCTGTTCATTACCTAAAGTTCCTCTCTCAAGCTAGATCCAAATAAAGTGTGTGCAGATTTCAGCTCCAGCTATGTGACTTTTGTACTCACAAGGCAAGTGACACTGCCCCATTTCAATGGGTCACAGAGGACATTCAAAAGTATTATTCTTTCTTGTAAGATTTATGTTTTTTAACTAGAGATGGGACAGGACCAAGGCCCAGGACACAAGGCGCCAGAGGGAAGGTGATCAGATACACGGCTGGAGCTACAATTATTATTGATCATGTGTATTCTGATAGCATCTAGAGATCCCAACCAAGGTCAAGTAGATGCTCTACAAACAAATCATGAGAGACAGTCCCTGCCCCAAAGAACATATAATCTAAATAGAAAAGGGTGGGAGAAAGGATGCATTATGGTCCCCATTTGACAGATGGGGAACTAAAGCACAAAAAGGCTAAGTGACTGGGCCATGGTCACACAGGTTGGCTGTGGCAAAGCCTTGAATAAACCCCAGAGTCTCTGTCCCTTTAATACAAGATCATCCTTCCTCTCAAGGCAGATTTAAGTTAATATAGATCCAGATCTAAACTTTGTAGTTCAGGCCCAATCTCTATTTTTAACTCAGAGTGAAGAATGTGCAAAAACCATTCCAGCAAACAAAAGACAGTTCATGAGTAAAACACCAGCACTCACTGGCCCCTGGATGTGTGAACCAGCAGGGTGATGAGAGTGGAGGTTGCTGGGCAGACGCAGTTCAAAGCCAGCATGGCGTATTTGCATTCTTCTTCGCAGACCACATGATCTGAAATGAAAAAGACAATTACTACCCTCTGAACATCACTTTCATTTTTCTGATTTACACACCTTCTACAACTGGTAACGTCCCATAGCCAGTTGCTACACATGGGAGGATGGGGGCAGGGGGTGCACTGCACACACAGCTATTTGAGAATGCCAGAGATTGTTTGTTTTATGTTCCATTCCCTGTGAAGTCAGCGCAGATTGATTAAGCACAGAAGGGGCCACAGGAAAAAGCATCTTGTTTCCAGTATGTACCATAGATGTACCTGGATGACACATGGGGAGCAATGAAAACTAGAATAAATGCAGGGAGGAAAAACAGATTCACATAATGGAAACCTGCCAAGTAAACAGAACTCAGTCCAGACCCCCACCTTTGCCCCCCAACGCAGAGTCAGGGGAAAGGGATGGATTTCAAACCCTAGGGCCTGGTCCAGATTCATTCTATGAAGGACGAGGTATCACACTGACTGCCTCATGACCTGTACTCAATCTCAAGTGCTCTCTTTCAAGAAAAAAATTATCTTTGTCCAATAATAATAAATAATAAATAATAATAATAATAATAATCTGGTTACATATTTGAATTTAGGCCCAATCCTGCCACTGGTCCCACATGGTAATTTGAGGGCAGAGAGATGGCAGAATTCACAATCCAAATGATGCAAGTTTATCATGGGGATAAACACACAAAGAGACCTGTGATACCTTATAAACTAACAGACGTATTGGAGCATGAGCTTTCGTTGGTGAATACCCACTTGGTCAGATGCATGTGATGAAGTGGGTATTCATCCACAAAATCTTATGCTCCAATACGTCTGTTAGTCTATAAGGCACCACAGGACTCTTTGTCACTTTACAGATCCAGACTAACACGGCTACTCCTCTGATAAATGGGGATAAACAAATGCTCAGAAAATAAGAAAAGCTCTCTCACTTCATTGTAATTTCCCTGATCACAGATTCTAAACTGTTCTGTACTTTACAACACTGTCGAACCTACAATCCCATTTTGGGAGACTCCTCGGGAAACACCTAAAAGACACAGACCATAGCTAAAAATGCAAACACTACATTTTTAAAAGGTTTTCAGAAATGTTTGGCAAGGTTTAAAAGTTTGGTTGTATTTTGAGTTGGTAGATAAGCCTCTGGCCTACCTCATAATGGCCCAGGGGGACTATTCTGCTAGTGACCTAAGTCCGTGACTTACATTAACATTACTAGCTGTTAGGAACATAAGAACTGCCATAGTGGTCAGACCAAAGGTCCATCTAGCATGGTATCCTGTCTCCAACAATGGCCAGTACCGGAGCTTCAGGAGGTGTGTACAGAACAGGGCAGTTGGAGTGATCCGTCCATCTTCTTCTCCCAGCTTCTGGCAGTCAAGAGGTTTAAGGTCACCCCAAGCATGGGGTTGCATCCCTAGCCATCTTGGCTAATACCCATTGATGGACCTATCCTCTATGACCATCTCTAGTTATTTTTTTTTAAGCCACTTATATTTTTGGCCATCGCACCATCCCATGGCAATGAGTTCCATAGGTTAATTGTGCATTTGTGTGAAAAAGTACTTCCTCTTGTTTTTATTAAACTCGCTGCCTATTTATTTCATCTGGTTTTTCTTTTGTGGGAATGGGTAAATAGCACTTCTTTATTCACTTCTCCCACCCTATTCATGATTTTATAGACCTCTAGGATATCGCCCCTTAAGTGTCTCCTTTCTAATCTGAACCATTTAATCATTTCTCTTTTTGTACAGAAGTCATTTCATCCCCTTGAGCATCTTTGTTGTCCTTTGCTGAACCTCTTCCAGTTCCACTGTCTCCTTTTTGAGCTGGAGTAACGAGAATTGGACCCAGCAATCAAGGTGAGGGCACACCATGAATTTATATAGTGGCATTATGATATTCTCATCTTATTTTCTATCCCTTTCCTAATAGCTCCTAACTTTCTGTTTGCCTTATCAACTTTGAATTTCATCTGCCATTTTGCTGCCCAGACACCCAGTTTTGTGAGATCCCTCTGTTCACAGTCAGCTTTGGACTTAATTGCCATGAATAATTTTGTAACATCTGCAAACTTTTCCTCTTCGCTGTTCACCCCATTTTCCAGCTCATTAATGAATATGTTGAATAGGACTGGTCCCAGTAAGATTCTTGGGGGACCCCCTTGTTCACCTCTTTGCATTAGAACACATGGCCATTTATTCTAATCCTTTGTTTCCTATCTTTTTACCAGTTACTGATCCATCAGAGGACTTTCCCTCTTCTCCCAATGACTAGTTTCCTTAAGAGCCTTTGGTGATGGACCTTGTCTAAGGCCTTCTAAAAATCCAAGTATATTATATCGATTGGATCACCCTTATCTTCATGCTTGTTGGTGCCTTCAAAAGAATTCTAATAAAACGGTAAGGTGTGATTTCTCTTTATAAAAGCCGTATCGCTTCTTCCAACAAATTGTGTTTATCTATGTGTCTGATAGTTCTGTCCCCTAATATAGTCTCTACCAATTTGCCCAGTCCCGAAGTTAGGCTGGTCAGATCACCCCCGGAGCTCTTTTTTATTCAATTTAATTTCTGTGATGCAACAGGCAGAGGATGAATATCCTAAAATAGCTGCTAGAAGGACCAAGAAACTAGAGATCACGTCACGAGGGCAGTGGCAACTCCAGCAGTGAGATGTTCAGACTGGTGGCTGGAAGAAACACAGGAACCCATTGGTGGCGAGTAGCAGCGAATATTTGGGAACATCTGTAGATTGGTGGCTGTGTTCAGCAATACATCTCCTCTCAGGGCTCCTGGTGTGAGTAAGACAGGTAGATCTGGCCTTCCGGGGGAAGCCCACATCTGCTCACAGCAAACTCACCAGCAAACTTGACATGAAACTTGTTTTCAGGCTTTAGAATCTGAACGTAGAGGGGGCAGTTGGGAGCAAAATCCTTCACAGCCCAGGCTCTCAGGATGGTCTGATGGTCCTGATGAAAGAGAAAGGCAAGAGCAACACTATAAGCATCCCTCCGGCAGCTCAGTAGGTTCCAGCACCTCCATGTTTTAGGCTTAACTCACAAGCAATAGTGATCACAGAGAGACAAGCACAGGCAGATTCACTGCAAACACCCAACCCTCCCAGGCTGCCCCTGCAGAACAAATGTGGAGTCTGGGAGTGAAACATGAAAAAGAAACTGAGTTCAGTCTAGGATTTGCAGATTTCCTGCGGGGTCTTTTGACTAGCCCAGCCTTATCCGCCTGGCATCCCAGACTGGTAACTGATTTGCTATATACACAGGATCGGATAAAGGCCATACACACAGGTACATGTTAGAATCTGGGTCATCCCAATACCAGCACACAGGGTTACATACCTGCCCACCTGCCCCAGAGATCTGATGAGAAGATATGCCTGAAATCTTGGTAAATAATAATTCAATATGAACTATCTCAACTATGTGAGGAGTGATGCTCTATGCTGAACTTTGTTCTGTGGCCACTATTCAAGGGCAGGTTCCTTCCTGGCTAAAGAAAACAGACCTACAAGGGGTCCTAAAGAGATCCTAACTTTCACTCTGCAGGTCACTTCCTCCCACCTCAATCTGGTGTATTCTTCCCCAGGCACTCCTGTTCATTTGCCAACCAGAGGGCAGCAGGCAGACCAGGCCTCTTGTTTAGCTGGTTCCAGTGATGTATTCAAACCATATCATCATTTCCCTCCAGAGTTTTTTAGAGGATGCACTTAAATTCAACTGACTGAACCCCAGCCCTCTTGATCTTAACACACAAGCTTCTACTGCCATCGCTGTTAGCAGCCAGCTTGTTAATCTCTGTGTTACAGATTTGTTATTGCAAGGGTTTTAGTCACGCTATTCCCTGAACCATGAGGAGTGGTCACCCTTCGTCTGTTCTCTGTAGTGCTACTGAGGGTACATTTACATTTACATTGGAATTACCATACTGGCTCAGGACTTCCTCCAGTCCAGTATCTCTGTCTTCAAGAGCAGATGCTTCAGAGGAAAGAACAAGAATCCCTGCCCTAGGAAGGGATGGGATAACTTGCCCCAGGCAATGTAAATTAGTATTAGCATTATAAGTTTGTTAGCACCCATAAGCAGAGTTCCACAGAGTGAAACCAGACTCTGCTAACTGCCACCTCCTTTCAGGGGAGGGTCTTTGGCCTGGATTATGCAGGAGGTCAGACTAGTTTATAATGGTCCCTTCTGCCTTTAACAGCTATGATGCACCAGTAAACCCAGCCCTGTCTTACCGCAGCCGTGCGGTCCGCCTCATTTCGACTGCTGAGAATGAAGCAGGCCTCTCCGTTATCCATCCTGAAAACACAAAAGGTTCTGTGAATCACACACAGCCAGCGAGCTTCTTCATCTCACATGCACTCAACTAGAGAGTCCGCCAGCCTGATTTCTGGGCAGTCATAAAAGATGGGCACCGCTAATGTTTGCCGGGAATCAGGTAAACAGCCCTTCTTCCCATCCCTGTCACGTTACAAGAGGAGCAGAGGTAACCTGCGAGAAGGCCATTTCATGCTGCTGTTAGTAAATATGTAGCAAATTAAATACAGCAGATGGGGAACAGCAGGGATGTTATAAAGGGCCTGATCCCAGTTGTACCAGTCAAACCATGTGCATACTGGTCCTTTGGGAACAGGGACTTGATCATTTCTGTGAGCATCCTGTGGTTACAGGCTGGACACGGCAGGGGAACACCTCCAGGGGGCACTGGGATTGGTGTGTGTCTGTCACTAGCCAGCACAGAGACACCACAGCCGGCGGCTTGCATAGCTAGAGGCTTTTGGTTTCAGGGAGCTGAGCTACAGGAGGCACAAATGAGGCTGTTTCATGGATAGCTCAGTGGTTTGAGCAATGGCCTGCTAAACCCAGGGTTGTGAGCTCCATCCTTGAGGGGACCATTTGGGAATTGGTCCTGCTTTGAGCAGGAGGTTGGACTAGATGATCTTCTGAGGTCCCTTCCAACCCTAATAATCTATGACCCTATGTGAAGGGCAGGTAGCTGCGAGGTGCCTCACAACCCTGAGTATCGCTGGGGAGCGTCATGCCACCACCCCTGAAGGAAGTTAACAGCGCTGCAAGCAGATGGCTGCTCTCTGCACAGGCGGGTGTGAATGCCACAGAAAGCCATCCGGTATTTCTTCATGATTTTATTTCAGCGGTGGGAGGACCTGGCAAGGCTCAGGTAATTAAACAAGGGAGCTTCTGGTCCTGGCAGGCGACAGACACGAAACACTTGGTGAATGGTGGAAAGCAGCTCTAATTGCTATAGGTCATAGCTCTGCATTAGTCTTGTCTAGGTAGATGGCAGAGTTAACTTGGGTGATCAGCACAAGGGCCGGGCTAGCCCGCGAGCGAGCTGCCACACTGCAGAGCCAGACTCGAGTGTGCCCATTGACTGCGTCCATACTGCCTCCGCATTCCCTCACGTGAGGCACTGGGACGTTGGAGCATATCCCAAAGCTCTTAGCTCTGCAGAAAACTCAGCTGCTTTACAAGTCTTTCCCAGTGAATTGTGGGAGAACTTGTCGGACACATGGGTGGGGGGAATGTGAGAAGGCACGGGAGAACTATCAGCACTCGAGTAATTTAGCCTGCGTTTGATTGCAAAGAGGGCAATGGGGTTAGCCTATACCCCACCACAGGCCAGCTAGCCTGAATGCAAAGCACCAGCATGCTCAGGGGAGACAGGAGACAGATACGGGGCAACGGCCAAGTAAAAGCCCGAGTTAACTGCTGTGACCACAAGCCCAAGGTTTGTATCACGCCTCGCACAAACAGTGCTGGTCCTTGGCCAGCCCCTAAGCACTGTTGTAATAAACACGATTGATAATAAATGTGCAGCCGGCAGGGGAGCAGGGATGGGTCATTGCTTCTTAACCGTCTGCTTTGGAAAGCAACTCTGCACCAGGATCCTGCCCAGACTTGTCTGACACAGGTGGTTCCTTGAGTCACCAGAGATGAGAGAGTCCATTGTATGGGGAAAGTCACACAGAACAGCACTGGGCACAGGGACAGGCCTGCCAAATATATACACAAACCTGCACAATTACGCATGCTAGAACCTTCTTGCATGAACTGTGCTAGGAGTCTCTGGAAATGCATCTCCCAGGGCATTTCCTGAGAATTTTTGCACCTAAGTAACTTTATTAAAGTGCTGCACCAGAGCAAACCCCCAACAGATGTGTCGTGCAGGTGTAAAAAGAGGATTACTCTGGTTTCAGGTGTGTCTGTAGTAGCGGGTTGCCCTGGTGCAGCACCTCTGGAGTAAAACCCCTCAGTGAGGACAAACCTCCAGTCTCTCTTTGTGGCACTGCATGGACTGGGGGAGGGGATGAACCCACACTTAAAAGACACACAGGTGCCCCTCCACACACATTCTATCCTGGAAGAGTCCTGGCTGTGATAGTTTCTTGTAAGTGCTCTTGCTCCGGAAATGAGCAATGCACGTGAAATGCACGATATTAAATAGCAAAGAGCCCCTTCCCTTCCGGCTGCCTTCCACTGTTCCCTCTCCCAGTACAATCCTCAGTGGTGCTTTCCGCTACCTTAGCTGAGCGATGTCTTTATAAGGAGATAGAGTGTGACCGCTTGTGTTCCCCTCTCTTTCTCCAGTTACCTTGATTTAAACATGATTTCTCTCTCTCTGATTTTAATTAAAATGTAATTTCCCCAAAGAGGCCCCAGCAGTCACAGTGAACGATGTCCCTACAAAGCGAGTTTATGCCATTGTTATTTATAAGGCAATGGGGAGAGACACACGAACAGCCAGAAAAATTAAAGATCAGTTTCAGTGTTTCAAGGGATGTGTAAACTGTCCTCGGCGCAGTACATACATGCTGAGAATTCAAGAGACGGGGGAAAGGGAAAGGACTGGAAAAGCAAAGTAGGAAAAAGGGCTCTGGGGTGGAAGGGAAGAAGAGAGGAGGGGTTTGGAAAGTGGGACAGTAGAATGTGCAATGCTGGAGGGGAGGGGGAAGCCAACACCTTGTCTATATTAGCATGTTAGACTTTGGGGTAGCTGCACCGATTTGAAACTGAGTTGAGCTGCTAATCGTGTTGCGCTAGTGTGAACCCTGGGCTGGACTCTCCATTTGCTAAGGGTATGGCTACACTCACACTTTACAGCGCTGCAACTTTCACGCTCAGGGGTGTGAAAAAACACACCCCTGAACACTGCAAGATACAGCGCTGTAAAGCGTCAGTGTAATCAGGGCGGCGCTCCCAGCGCTGCACGCTACACCCATAGAGGATGTGGTTTACATGCAGCGCTGGGAGAGCTCTCTCCCAGCACTGCTGCTCCGACCACACTCACACTTCAAAGCACTGCTGCCTCTCTCCCAGCACTGCCGCTCCGACCACATTCACACTTCAAAGCACTGCTGCAGCAGCGCTTTGAAATTCCAAGTGTAGCCATACCCTAAGGCCACTTCAGGCTGCAGCTGGAGATGGCCAAATGAAGAAATCCTGCTATGCATGGGAGCTCTCCTGGAGGAAATCTGGCAGAGCCGACTCCCTGTGCCCCTGGTCCCACCCCTGAGTAAGGGAAGGCGGGGACCCATCGGGGTGCTCTAGGGGTGGGCCATGACAGGGACATGCAGAAGCAGAGGAGCTGCAGCAAAGCTCTACCACATTACTCCACTGGCATCAAGTCCCCCTGCCCCACGCAGCCCTTACTTGTGCAGGGGCCACGTCTCGCTCTAGCTAGCAAATGTTTCCCAATAGTTGGACCAGGGGACTCGGACTTGCACCTCCTCAACTCCACCTCTGCCCTTACTGCTAACTCAAATGTGCCCTGGGGCAGGTCACTCGAAAAATAAGCACAGAATTAAGCTACCCCTCAGGGGCACTGCGAGTCACAATTCATATTTGCAAAGTGCTTTGAGATCCTCAGATCTAGAAGGGCCCCTATTATTACCAGTTACTTCACTGGATACAGTTAGAGTTACACAGTTAATAAAAGCAGGTTCTTTGGGCGGGAAGGTTATTCTCTTTTTTATTTCTGCAGCTCTTGGGGAGAAGGAGGCATTGGGCATCCAGGCTCTTGCATTTCGCAGGAGATGATACACTTGGGTTTCTGTGTCTCCTGCCGTCAATTTCTATTACTGGCTGCTGAATCCAGAAACAAGAAAAAATTTCAATCCATTATTCTAGGCACCTTAACAACCAGCTAAGTGAAGAGTTTCTTAAGAGAGTTCTACTGGGGTAGGATTGGATTCAAACGGAACTAGTAATTGGCACCTTTAAAGAATTTTAAAGCCCTATTATTACATTTCCAGTCCACCCCTTAAGGCTTGTTATCCACAAAATGAAGGACCCCTAGCTAGAGTTCAATGATCTGATGTCTATTTTTAAGAATTTTACAGGGATGGCAGAGAAAACTGACATCTGTGGTGCATGAATCTTTCATGACAGTTTATACTGGGGTCAGACTAACACGCCAGCCTAGGAGAGCACCACGACAGTGAGTTTTAAATGTGGCTTTACTGTTTGCATCAGTTACTGTTATATCTTGAGCTGTCAGCACTGAAATGGATGTCCTTAATAAGGGTTTGTCTACACTTGACATGCTACAGAGGCACAGCTGTGCCACACGAATGCTTCCCTGTAGACATGCCTACGCCAACAGGCTGGGGGTGGAGGGGCTGTCTGGTCAGCATAGCTAATCCACTCCCTGAGAGATAGTAGCTAGGAAGAATTCTTCCTAACTACATCACTCAGCTGGGTAGATATTTCACACCCCTGAGCAATGTAGTTAAACCAACCCAATTTTCTAGTGTAAACCAGGCCTTAGTAAGCTGCTTTTCTTCATGACATCTTTTCACCTTTGTGTCTGGCTGATGAGAATTGTCAAAATTTTTAGGCAATAGCATACAAAATAGCATTCATGGATGGATCACAGCCACTGCTTGGAGATTTGCACTGTAATGCATTCCTCTTTTAAAAAATGATATGGTGACTGGAGTCACCCATCAGTGAGAGAAGTTTCCCTGCTGGAGTGTTTTGACTCTCCCATGCTTATCTAGTAAGCTGTATAGCAGCATAACCAATGCTACAGCACAGTCATGCACAGCTCTTGCTCTGAATAACAGAGAACACATATGCTGGTAGCCATAGCAGGAGTCTTGGAGGGCTATTCCCCTTCCCTTCCTCTGTGGGTCTTGCTAGGATTGGCTCTATACTCACTTTGCTCTCATGAGATCCTGATCTTTCAGTGCAGACCCCTGAAGATATATCACTCGCTGAGACCACAGAGGAATTTGAAGGACCCGCCGAACTTGTATATCCATCTCTGTTGGGCAAAGTATCACTACGTAGTAATCCTGAAAGAAAAAAGCCAGTGTTTGCTTGACAGCCTGACAGCGCAAGGGTGGTAAGATCATTTCACTTGCTGATTGAGCAGGCAATTCTATGCAGGTTTTGGCATTACGCTATTAATGGTGTGATATCACTTTGCACCAGCGCTGGGATGTCACAAGAGTTTGAAGCACACACAGTGTTTTCCCCCATTCACGTTTGCACAATGGCTCTAATGTAGGCACATCTGACAATTGAATGATTAAAGGCCTGAAGATTTGGCTCAGAAAAGTGGGGTTCTGTGTATTTAGAGAAATTGACAAGCCTTCAAAAATGAAATCTACATTGAATCAAGACTGATAACGATGACAGTGAAATCTTGATTGGTTCTTGAATTAAATGCAAATACAAGGTGCATATGAGTCACTCAATAGTAGTGGGGTGAAAGTTACACCCATTCACTGATAAACGGCACTGATTAGACTTGATTAATCCATTCAAAGCTGGGTAAATCATCTGGGGTTCAACAAGCAAATATTTTATTTATACAGTAGAAGGCATTCAATTTGGTAAACACCTTCTAACATAAAAAAATAACACATTTATATAGGCATTTTCAATGTGCTTGGATACTACAGCAACAAGCGGTGCAGAAAATCCCGAACTAGCTCCAATAGAGTGTGCCCATTGTTGTGGCATAGAGGGAGGTATGTATTGCAGGCTGTTGAATCTACCAGGACTGCTACAATATGTATTTCTTCAGTGAACTGAAACAAATTACCAGACTATACTGAAGACTAATCTGGTTGAACTGATATTTTTTTAACTTGTATGTATTCCTGTCAAATGTCCTTTGCTTCCCTCTTCCATGTGCTCAGTGCCGGGTGGGGCACTGATTACCCACAGCAAGGTCTAGCAGCACAGAGAGCTCAGTAAGGACACTTGTTCAACTGCTAACACCAGTAGCCCTGAAATAAGACATGTCTGCCTTTACCTGCAGCCGGGGATGGGCGTAGAACTCGTTCAGAAAGTCCATCAGGAGGTCGATCTTGAGGGAACTGACACAAAGGACAACGTGTTTCTCCGTCTGTGCTCGATGGCGGCTGTAATTCCCTCCTGATTTCTGACGTTCCATCCAGAGATACACAAGCTCCTCAAACTGCAAACAAAGGCAGACAACTCATGGGGTGAGACAGACTGCGGGGTGAACCGAATGCATTCAAGGATTCAGAACACTTTCACGGGTACAAACTGCACATCCATAGTTATAATGTCCCCTGGTTAGCCACATACACTGTGCAAGGTTAAGAGAGCTCTGGATAAAGGACAGTTGAGTTTATACATCTATAATGTTGTATGTAATATACAGGAATGTAATTTGTGTTTAATGCTATGATGAAGGACATCATGCAAATTCCTGTAACAGCGAGAGAATGGAGAAGACACAGATAGGATAGACAGACTAGACACATGCGTATTAACCCGTACACCCTCTTGGAAATGGGCTGCTTCATTTCAAGAAACTTTAAATGACAAACATCCTGAGATTTTCTGTAGTGTACATGCCTTGTACAGTGCTAGGCATGCCTGTATTGTACCACATATGTATACTCAACACACATGTATACACGTTAAAATGAACTCATATCACAGTATGGGAACATACAGTGTTGCATACACGGAGCACTTCTGATTATGTTGGTGAACATCTTTTGTGCTGGGGCAATGGATGAGATTTCTTTTTGCTTATGGCCCTTTGTGAAAAAATTCCTCCACAGCTCCCTCACATGCCATCTTAGCCATTTCTGGGAGGTACTTGCAAACGGTGACAATGTGTTTTCTAGCTATCCTGCTGCTGAGCGCGCGTGCACACACACACACACACACACCCTTCTCTGCTTGTTCTGTTTAAGGACAGATGGAAAGGAAATATATATTGGCTATTCAATCCCAGAGGAAAATCTTTTCTAAGAGCATTTCCCTATTCCCCTCGCCTGACACTAAGCAGTGACAGATAGTGAAAACTGTAGGCAACAGGTTGTCACTGCCGTATCATGTGGCTGGCTGGCGGAGAAGGAGCACTGGCTTGTTTGCTCCCAGACATGATGCATCGAACGCCACGGTTCAGTCACCGGCTGACAGTGCCTCAGAGCAGAAACTAAGTTTCCTCCATACCATGGGTTGAGAATTCCTCTGTCTCCTCTGGAAATCTCAAATCTCATTCCCAGTCAACTGGCTAGTGAAGTGGAAATCACCCTCCTGCTGGTCCTTCTCATGGGCCTTGACACACCAGCACCGCTGCCATTTCTAACACAGGCTGAGCGCATCTTTTTCTTCATGGCTGTGTCGCTTACCTGGAGGGGCAGCACGACAAGGGCAACGCAAATCATTATAACCACCAGGAGCTGCGAGGGCCAGATCTTTGGGGTCACATCTCCATAGCCCACGGTGGAGAAGGTGACAATACAGAAGTAGAAGGACTTGAAGAGGGAGAGGTTGTCACCTGCTCTTTCTAAATGCTGGATGCCACAGGTTCTGCAGGACAGGGGAAAGGGAGCATGTGTCAATTAGGCTTTCACACTGCACTCCATGAACATCAGGTTCCTGATCCTGCAATGTATAATGCCCTCCACTCCTACTGATGCCAGTGTGGGAAGAGGGCTGGAGAATGTCTTAGAAGAAGCCTTAAACCTACCAGACTCATGGACAGAATTCATCCCTGGTGTATCACCAGTATTGTCAGTGGGATAAATCTGGCCAGCTTGACAGCACTTCTAGTTTAGAGGTTCAGTTTGGCTCAGATAATCCTCCCCCTCAATTAACATCCTCATCAGAACATTACCCCAAACTCTCGCCATCAGGTACCACACTCCAGTAGTACAACACCACTTATGTAGGCATCATGGAGTCCAAGGTCCTATGTTTCTGACAGAACCAAGTGTTGCAGAAAGGTAAACAGGAAGCTCATTCCTTCCTTGATATGACTCAGATGACATTAAGGGCTCTCAGTCTCATGACTCACTTCAAGTGACATTCTTCAGTGAGCACAATGCTGCTAATACATTTCACTCTGCACTGCACCACTTTTCTCTTTGGAAACACAAACTCTCTGGAACCAAGCAGCTGATCTCCTCAGTACTCAGTCAGCATCTCTTTAGAGGCATGCAGGTTAAAAGTCATCTTGGTGAACACAAATAATGTAGAAGTAGCCTTGGAATTTAATTCTAGTGCTATCAGACAGGACAGGAAAAACATATAGAGTCACAGAGGGCATGAACTGCTAAAGGCAAAGTGTACTGTGGGTTGTTTTTATTTAAAAAGACCTGTCAGGCTGTTTAGACCTATCATACTCATCAGCTTCACTTTGTGTCCACTTACAGCTTAACTAGTATGTTACATTCAAAGTCCAGACCAGCGGATATGTAAAAAAATGTCAAAAGTCTAAGTAGACATGAAATACCTAACAATGGAAAGACGTCCATGTTGTTTTAAATGCATGGGGTAAAGGGTTCTGTTAGATGCCTCCATGACCCATTAGACAAATGGCAATAGAGCAACCATGGTAACCTCCTCCAGATGAACAGCATATTTAGGAAATACAAAGGCCTTAATGTACAAGCCATCACAGCTGAATTAGAGTCCAACAAATATCTCCCCTTTGAAAATCACAAGACTCGCCCTGGACGTGACAGCACTTACTGCCCTGCTCTGAGCCATGTGCACTTACATAAGCCAGCCTTGATCCTGGCATGCTCCAATTAACAAGTTTCTGTTAAAATCATGTAATTAGAGACAATCATTGGCTCCTAAAATAGGAATTGATCTGCCTGAAGCTAAGTGTTCAGGAGGACAAGGCAAAGTATGGAGAAGCTCTGACTCAGTGGAGCTCGTCTGATTCTTTTATCAGCCATCACCACTTCTGAAGATCAGGCCCCAAAAAAGGAAAGAAAACAACAACCCAAAATGCTACAATAAAGTGTTCTGAACATTTAGGATCACTTCCAGCTGGTGTAAACTGGTGTAGCTCCATCAAAGTCAAATGCTGATTTACACCAGATCTGGGCTTTAATCCCATAAAACTAAATACTGATCCCATTGAGACCAACGGTCAAGCCCCCCTTGAGCTCAATGGACCCAGGATTTGGCCTTGTATAATTTGTGATGGATGGAGATTAAAAGGCTTGGGGGCTCAGTTTGGTTTGGGTAAACAGCCCTAAACTATAATGCTTTGATCAATATATATATTTATATAGTCCTCTCCAGGACTCTACAGAATCCAACTGGAATCAGATTGGAAAATTCCTGCTGCAGCCATGGGCAGAATCACAGTATGAGGAGTTTGGCGCACTCCTCCAGTGAAAGCCAATGGGAGCCAGGCAGGTAATCAATCCCAGCATCCACTCACGGGCATAAGAATTCAACCCTACACCAAACACTCTAGTCTCTATTGTTCAGGTCAACAAGAAATAGCACCGACAAAGCGCACAAGGTAGCTTATAAAGTCGGTTTTGTTGACTTTTCCATTAGACCTTTGAGAGCAAGACAGTTTCTGCTATGGAGGCCCCTTCAGCCTTGCTCCCCCTCCCAGTGTCTGGGTGCATTAAAAGGATTCTTTGCCCTCAAGAGCACCAAGTAGAAGGCAGTGTAACCAAGAGAGGGTGAAAATACCATTGAATCAATCTTGTTTTTGGTAAAGACGCTTCTGTCTCGCCCCCCCATCCCAGCCCCCACAACACTCCCCCCAATAACAAAAGCAACAGTCGGTTAGCAAATACATGACAGGTTATCTGGACACTGACACCTTTGCCCTCCAGAGGTGAACAATATTTCCTGCTTAAAGAGGAAACAAATATTTTTGCATGGAGATGAAGAGAAGGGAAAGGAGTCAGAAAAAAGAAAAAAAAATCAATAGATCAACTGTTCTGCCTTTGTGTCTGCCTTTGTGACTGCTAGCAGTGCGGCCACATGATGATTCTAACCACCCAGACAAGGACTTGGCCTCAGATCATATCCGCAGGGAACAGCAGTACAATTCGTCTATCATGTATCTTGCCACATGCCATTATCCCAGGGGCCATGTTTCAAAGAGTGACTGAAAAACAATCTCTATTGGGCTGACTTGGTTGTGTTACAACAAAAACAAAAAAACCCCACAACACATCATGCATCCAACAGAGGGGTTTTATTTTCTTAAGTCACATTTACCCCACGCTCTAGAGAAGAAGAAAGAAAGGAGCTTGAAGGGCTGATGTTTTGTCTATGTAGATGGAGGAGGTGTGCCAGTTTGGGCTTGGAGCACGGCTCCTTCTCTCACCTTGCCAAGGTCAAATGCTCCAGAACAGGAGCCACAGAAAAGTAACTGTGCTTGAAACACATATGGGAGTAAGTGTCTAATGTGTAGATGCAATTCTGTTAACTGTGCATGCAAATAAGGCATGCAGATATTTTCTCACATGATTTTGAAAATCTTGCCCTCACTTATGTTGCCAGCCAATAACATATTTGTATATGGTACTCTCATGCCTAGTGACTCCAATGCAATAGTGCTGTGGTTCTGCTAACAGTGTTAATGGAGCAGTAAAAAATTCCTACTAGCAACAGTTATTTGTGAACTTCAGAAGGTCTGGAGCTCAGTTTATGTTCAGATGAGCAACGAAAGTCTGGAGGCTTCTATGGGTTTCTGGGCTGGATATCTTGAAAGAACATGAAAGGAACTGAAGAAATTCAAGCCAAAAACAATGCAAGAGGCAGCTCTTCAAAGCCCATAATAAACTTATAGTTTTCCCAACTGCCCTTTTGAGCTAATTCCTTATTAATTTTGCTCTCTCCTGTGACTTGGTCCGCTTCCCTTCCCGAACCACAGCAGCATGCAGCAAACGAAAGCTGGTTTACTGAAGTAATCTGAATGTGTGGCCCTAGAACGGTGAGGATTGGAGCAGGGAGTCAAAAGCCTTTATAGGACCTCTATGCTCTCCCTATCCTGAGCCGCTCCTCTGGCCTATGACATGGCTGAATCTGTTTGTCTCATTGCACTTTGGGCTGGAGCTTCATGTCAGATGGGTGGGAAACTTCCAGCCAGCTATGTGGCCTCCCTACACAACTTTCTGCTCCGGAAAGCTGAGCAACCTGCAGCCGGAAGAGGCTCTAACATGATTTTTCCTGCCACAGCAACAGGATAAAAGTGACACCCACAGAAGAAAGTTCTGCCTATCACATTTCAGACCACCACACTCCACTACGCTCTGTTAGGGTCCGATCTTGCAAAGTCATGTGCATGTGCATGACTCCTCACAGAGTAAAATGCTAGGCCTGTACGTAAGCCTTTAGAGAATCAAGGCCTTAGCCTTTCCCTCGATCTATTTAATCATTGCCTTATGTAACATTACTTATTTCACTAATGAATGTGGCATGCAGCCAGGTCAAGGGTTTAAAAAAAACAAACAAAACTGCTTACCCTGTGAAAACAAGACACAGCAGGGTACAAATCAGAATCAGCACCTGATTGAACATGGCGGATTGTGTCCTCTGTATCGCACGGTGCAAGTCATTCTGGAAAAAGGAAAAGTCTCACTTGGCAGATGACTAGGATAAATACTTGGGTGCAAACCTACCCCTTTGTTATACCTGTGCAACCTTGCTGACTTCCAAAGGGTTGCGTAGGAAGCAACTCAGGCCAGAATCTGTCCCTTTTAAAAAGTATCACATGCATGTCTGTAAGGAATAAGTATTGGCCTATTCTGTCCCCAAACCTGAGACACTGCAGAGTGCAGTTCTGAAAATGGCATCGTGAGGCATCATGGTCATCACTTCTGAATGCAGCCAAGTGCTGGGGGAGAGGGCCAAGTCACGGATAAGGGTATTAGTGCCAGGGATGGTGCGGAAGAGACCAATGATGAAGAGGATCTAATGACAGAGACTGGAGCGATCCTGTGCGTGGGAGGTGAGGAGGAGGCAGTTAAGGCCTGGAGGTAGCAAGCCTGGGTAATGAGGAGGATGTAGAGATGACTGATGGAGAGAAATGGGAAAAGCCTTTTCTGTCCTGTTGTAATATTGCAAACTCTTCGGGACAGGGACTGTCTAATGGTCTGTGTTTGTACAATGCCCGGCACAGTGGGGCTGCATTCTGGGTTGGCGCTTATACACAGCCATAATGAACATGAAATAAACATGAAATAAATAAATAATACACAGAGAATTGTGCCAAATTAACGTACCCATTAACATGCAATTTAGAAGCATTCTGTGAACACAGGTCTTAAGAATTCATCTATAGTCCCCATGGGCAGAGTTTTCAGAAGGACTCAGATCTTCAGTAGAACTCAAATCCCATTTAGATACCTCAGTATTTTCAGAAAAGTGTCTAAATCTGGTACCAAGGGTCACAATGGGAGCTGTTGGGTGCCAGGGTCTTTTAAACTTTTGGCCCCATTTGTGGGTCCTGTGCACCTGAAAATCTGGCCCTAAATATAAATTTGAGTCACTGTCTTGGCAGCATAATCCACAGGACAATAGGGTCCTAGAGCACATAAGAGCCTGCTACCTCTTGATTTAAGGTGTCACGCAGAGAGCATTACTCTCCAAAGATGGGGCATTGTTAAGGACGTCTGAAATTTACAGTTTCTCTCTCAATATTAGTGTAAAACAAGCATCCTGAAACAATAGTAAGAAGGCTGCCAGGCTACTCTTCTGGTTACGCTGGAAGGGAATGGGTGATCTTTGGCTACTCACTATCATGTTTTCCAGGGCGTACTTGGCCAGCCAGCAGTTCAGAAAAACTGGAATAAACAAATTCCGTAAAGGGGACCAGAATATCTAGAAAACAATAGTTATTTGCAGATTTATTTGAAAAACACTCACAAAAATCAATGTTCCTTCATTAAATAAGTCATAAACAATAAATAAGTAAATAGTCAACTATTAGCCCTATTCCCTAAGAATCTAATTTCCAAATTTTTGGCAGAGGAATACATGAGGATAATTGGTCTCAAAAGATTACAGAAACTGCCTGCTGCAAAGGCAGGGTCAGATCCTCGACTGGCCAGAAGCTGGGAATGGGCGACACGGGATGATTACTTGGTGATGACCTGTTCTGTTCACTCCCTCTGGGGCACCTGGCATTGGTAACTGTCAGAAGACAGGATACTGGGCTAGATGGACCATTGGTCTGACCTGGTATGGCCGTTCTTATGTTGGTGCAAGTTGGCATAATACTACTGATTTCAATGGAACTACATTGATTTACATCAGTTCAAGTTCCAGACCTTAGAATAGAGTTTTCATGATCTGCCCCAAGTCTCTGTAGCCTTGACTATACTGGCCAAGTGCATGGCTCTAACTGAACAGCATTGCAATCTAGGTTAGCTGCAAACACCTGAGACCTGTCTATGCTCCGTCTTCCAAAGTCGCTGATACCGGTGGAGCTGAATTATGGCTACAAAGTTTGGCCATGATCCTGCAGTGAGCTCTGCGCTGGTGCAGGGGTCTTGAGTACATTGGCCAGTATCTGAGTGGGTCACAAACAATCCAGTCTCAGGGCTGATGGCAGGCAGAGCGTCTTCCATACAATCCTAGAGTTATGCAGCATGTTCACAACCAACCATGGAACCAGGAGAAATGCAGACAGTCCTGAGTTCTGACATGGAAATGAAACCAGCTGAATTTCGTGAAAAGCCTTTTTGAACCCATCAAGAAACCGGAACATTTAAACAAAAATGAACTTTTTCCACAGAAAGTCATTTGTTACTGGAAAAAAGGTTTGGGGGGAGGGGGAGAGGAGTTGACCTGCTCTTAACATTTCCTGTTATAGGACAGATGTCCATTAATCATGGTTTCATAATGAAAACATTGTAGTGTAGCATTTATTGAAATGTGATTGGTTTAAAAATGTCAAGAGCAAACACTTACTGTGATTATAAAGGGCACCGTGTTGATCATTTCAAGGATGAATGAAATGCGAAAAATCTGCTCCCAGATGTTTCCCTGCAGAATGAAAAAAAATGTGCAGTTTAATTAAATAATCCCGGAAGAAAACTGAAAAGGACAATTTAAAAGGTTCCGATTTGGGTCATTTCCAGCTATTATGATGTTGTAGCAGCCAGGAAAATGCTGAGTATTTCATAGCAGGCAGAAGCAGCCTTGGTCCTTGTCCCAAAGAACTTATGATCTACATTTTAGATAAGACATGAGGAGCAAGCAAGATGAACAGCAGGAAGGGGATGAGACGTGGGAGGTCAGTGGATTATTTCAGAGTGAAGCTTAGTTTATGACACAGGCAGCAAAGACCCCTAGAATCCTTGAAGCAGGACCGTGTCATATTGTTCCAGAACACTGTTAGCACTCACACAGCAACAACAATGGAACGGAGATTGTAAAGAAGAGCAGAGGAACAGAGTGCCAGTGTACTAGCCTTTCACCTTGATGGAGCAGGTTCTAACCCAGTTTAGAGGTCTCTGGATTTCCAGGGAACCTTTCTGCTTTCAGGAGCAATTCTCTCAGCTCTCTGTCTTTTTCAAGGTAACTAGAGCTTTTTAAAAGCCTCCCTAGGGCTATCCTCCCTCTGTTGCCCTCTGGGGTGAACTAAGCATTGGAAAAGAATAGGAGACGTCTATTTAAAACAGAGTCCTGTTCTGATGAACTGTTGTATCCTGCTCACTACCAGGCATTGAATTCTAACTTGGGAGGCTCCTGACTGTGGACAGCCAAGCTTTCCTGGGACGACTCAGTGTTTTGTTTTAGAGACACTCCAGATTCTCTTTGAGAAGGAGTAAAATAAGAGCACTTCTGGGCTCTTCCTGGCTGGCCATAGAAGATTTTGTACTGATATCTCTTTGGATTCCCCCTGTTCCAAAATATTCTGTGCTGTGTGTGTCAGTCCTTCATCCAGGTGAGCGCAGCGGCAAGAGTCAATGGAAGGCTTAGGTAGGATATGAAATCAAATGTGAGTGAGGGAAAACTCCCTGTCTGCGCAGCAACTGCAATATATTTACTTGAACTTGTGGTGCCTCAGAGAAAGATAAAGAAGAAAAGACAAATAGCCTCTATATTGGCTGAACAATTCCCACAATAGAGACAAGAAGAGAATTTCTAGGCCTGATTCCCTCTTGCCTCACTTACATGAGTGCAAAGTAGTTGTAAAATGCCACCAAAAATCAGTGTCCTGCACCCGTTTTGTACCAGTGAAAGTGATGCACAAAGGGCTGGCAACGGAGAATTAGGTTGCTCCTGTCTCCCTCTCTCTGCAGCAACCTTGCAGAGCCTTCCCACCAGACACACGACTGTAGAATCATCTGATTAAAGCGACAGGATTTTAGGGATCAGCTCATTTGCCTACAAGCATGACGATGAGAGAGGGCATCCAATGTGCTGCAAACCTTATTGAAAACCCAGATGGGGTTCCTTCTAAAGGACACCTGTCTGACAAGGCTAGCACTGATATACCCAGCTACACACAGCATGACTAAGCTGTCCAGAAAAATATCACAGGCTAGAAAGAACAAAAAAAAAAAATGCTCCAAAGGACTCTGAGATGACATTTATTGAGGCCTTCTTTCTCTGAGGGAAAAAGGAGCCAGAGTGACAGGCCTGTAAGTAGAAGTCCTCTTCTCCTACACAGAACAGACGAAGCAAGGAATGGTCCCTTCCATGCTGCCCCCAATTTGCAGCTGGTAGGAGAACCCCGATGGATAAAAGCTATTTCTATCTCAGTGGCTTCTAAGCTGAGGCTGCAACAAAAGGTGATGGTTTTGGGATGGTATGAAACCAAATGACTCCGCCACTTTACAGACACAAACGGTAGCACACAAGGTGACTGTGGGAGAAAGAAGTTCTATCCACAAAACTAAAAGAAAATCCATGTTGTTTGAAAAGTGCCCCATTTGTGCTATTTTGGAGACTCCTTTGTGGGAAAGCTCAGTAAATGATACAGAACATAAACCATCTGCTTGGGCTGTAATGAGAATAGCGGCGAATAGCTATGCCGATGTGCAGAAAACTAGTCCAAGGGGGTTTCAAGCATCTGACAGGAGGGAGACAAAATGGCTGTTATGAATCTAATAGCTCTGTGGCAAAAAACGGAATTTACAGGCATTGGCGTGTTCAGCCTTTCTTCTGAAAGCAATAAAGTTGAAGATTAACGTCGCAGCTGGGCCCGTCCCAGGCCGGCTGGCCCTTTAAGGGGAGCTGGGCTCAGTCTTGCCTTTGATGGCTAAGCTCCCCACCCCCAGCTGATCCTGATCGGTTGAGATGAGATGGCTGTTTGGTTATCAGACCCAGCTGGACAGGAGCCAGGTGATTTCCATACAGGTCTGGGAGAGAACAGCTGCAGGAGGGAGATTCCCTCCAGGATCTAGCCTTGAAGGGAGAGGGTGTCAGGAGAGAAGGAGGCTCCTGAAAAAGGTCAATCCCCAGGCAGGTGGCATGGAGGCAGACTGGGAATAAGGATCCAGACTAGGGGGGAAGGACTCCGGGGGTGGGGAAGGGAGCCCTGAGGTCAGCAGCTCTGGTAGGGGCTGGGTCCAAAGGGACAGAGCTCTGTGAAACAGCAGAGTGAAAGGTAACTCAGGAGAGTAGAAGGCCCTTTCATTTCCTTTGCTGAGTCCCTTTCTGGGGCTGAAAGGGACAGCTGCCGGACAAAGCCTCCCTGAGGGAAGATAGACCGGACACAGGGGGGCGCTGTGGGAGCTGATGCTGCCACAGTCATGGAATCATGGAATCATAGAATATTAGGGTTGGAAGGGACCTCAAGAGGTCATCTAGTCCAACCCCCTGCTCAAAGCAGGACCCATTCCCAACTAAAGTCCCTTTTACAAAGGTCCGTCCATTGGAATCCACTTCCTCCCAGATCTTCCACTCATTTCAGACCACACCCCCAGGCTAGGGATGGCTGTGGCTAGACTCCCCAGAAGCTGGGCATGGAAGACAGGGGAAGATCACACCACAAGTGCCTTGTTCTGTATCCTCCCCCTGAAGCTCTGGGTTGGGCCACTGTCAGAGACAGGATCCTGGACACGATGGACCATGGACTGTCCCCACATGGTAGCTCTTATGTTATCATGTATTCCACCGAGCACTCCTGCCACTCAGTCCCTATGGGGGGCAGCACACTCTGGCCTGAAGAGAGCATGGGACTGAAGTCAGTGAGACTCCTTGTGAGCTTAAAATCAGTCACTTGCTTCCGGGTTTTGCTGGATCAAGTCCACAACACTCAGCACCATTCAGGATCAATCCCTGTGACAGGACTCAGCAATAGAGCTGCATGGACGTGCCAGGGGCCATATGCTGGTAAGCATCTTTTATTTGCTGTATGAAACAAATTGACTTTTCTTCACTTGCAGGAATATTTCCCTTGTGTGCCTACTGAAGAGTGTGTGTTTCAGTTCAGCGAGCTCAGTGATGAGCGAAAGATGGGAGACTTTCATGTGCATTAGAGATGAAATTCAAGCTGCAGAATTCAGATCCATGTTTTTAATGTTCTGATTTTCAGTGGGTGCTTGGATCTGGGATTTGTTTGGCCCACAAAAAAAAAGACACAGGCCATTGCAAAATTCAGTCCAGGTTTGAATTTCCAATGCCCACAGTAAAGCTGTGTCAGGAGTGACCTGAACAGAGCAGCTGCTGCAGAGTGAGAGGGAATGAGAAAGGAGACTGCCATTGATTTCAAGGAGTGTTTGATTGGGCTTAAACTTTAAATCCATTACGTGGAGGGCTCTTACCTTGTAGCTGAGATAGATGAGAAGCATGGTCTCTAGGAAGCTGATTAAAGCTACGCTAACCTGAAAAAAATATAAAACAATATAATTGACTTGGGTTTGATTTGAAGCATCATCCAAGAGGTCTGAGGCTATCCAGCTACTCAAATGATCTTGCTCACTGAGCATTCCTACCTAGTTTACAAACAAATATGGAAGTTGCCAACCACGGAGGGTGTGAAGGACCTTTACCGAACCCCAGGACAACATGGGAGTGGCAAAGATTGGGGATCACAATGGGAAATCCTCCATTTCCACATCACATGTCTGTTGTCAAACTTCAAAGAGATGTCAGTCTACTCTAGACAGGTCTTGTATCAGTGCAACTATGCTGGTTGAGGGGAGGGGGGATTATTTTGATTTAACAAATAATAAATAGGCTGATACAGTCCCTAGTATGGAGGCAATTATTAAGGTGCCTCATACTGCTATAGCTTATTCCCTTTATACCCATAGAACCACATCCACACTAGGGCCTGTGCTGTTTTAACTGTACTGGTATAGATAAAACAGTGCCACTTCGGGGTTAGACAAATCCTTGGGCTAAAATCCTGGCCCCACTGATGACAAGAGGAGTTTTACTATCGAGTTTAATGAAGATGAGATTTTACCTTTTTAAAAAAATTCATCACAGGGAAATTTTTCACCAATAAAATAACTCAGAGTAAACACGGCCAAACATGTTGGACCCATAACACCTTCCCAAGAACATCTAAAGATCAGAGATAAAAAGACTGGGGTGGTACTGGGGGATGAACCTTCTTGGAGGTCCTTGATCTGCTGAACCTTATTTGGCTCCACTGTAGACCCACATTACCCCAGGCTCTATTGAACCAGGAGAGCAGAGCTGTGCAAAACTCACAGTTTTATCTTCACAAACATTTGCTTAAACAGACTGTTATCTTTTTCCATTGGTATTTGTAAGTTTCACCTAGGGTCATCTTGCTGTTCACAGCAGAAAAACACAATCTATTTCCACTCATCAGGGAAATCTGTGTCCTCTATTTATCAGTCTTCAAGGATTTGTTCCAGGAAGAAAGATGCACAGAGAAACACTGATGACATAGAACAAACTTTGCACAAAATAAATACCGTTTGCCTTTTGTGTGATGGATTTGTGTGACAATGTCTCTGGTTCAGTCACTCACCTGTATTGCCCATAATGGCATTTTTCTATCCACCCATAAGATTGGAGCCCTAAAAAGAAAATTCAGAATGGTCTTAAATTGGAATCTGTTTTAAACAAACCGTTCGATGTTTCACTCAGCAGGTGTGATGTCAACATTTACTGACCTATGTCTTTATCAAATTTATTATTATTATTCAAAAATGCAAAGTCTGCATCCAGATCTGAAGTTCCTCAAAGTTATGGGTCTTTAAGCCTAGAGCTTGGTTCAGGCCCAGCTAATTCTGTGTCATTCCCTCTTGCAAAACTTCAGTAATAAAACTGTAAACCTGGTGAGACTCATTGCTAGGAATCCCAAACTTAGGCCAGATACCTGAACGTGGGATGAGTTTTTGGTGAACCTGAACCAATGGATGGATTCAGGTGAAAACCATCTAGGACTAAGCAGTTTGGGAGTGAATTCAGGTTTTGAATGAGTTGAATAATTCCTGCAAATCTCAGAGACTCAGGGTGCAAAGGGAATCAGACTGGAGAAGGTTGCAGAATCCTCCACAACCATAAGTCTTGACATTCTCAAAGCTCCAGAACTGAACCTCTGGTGAACTGCAATTAGGCTCAGCCACCTAAAACCCTACATGCTCCAGTGGGAGAGACTGACAGGATCCATTAGCTGGAACCAGTAATTGTTCTACCTCCAGGACAACTTTGTCCATTAGACTTGTTTAGCAGAAATTAGACAGAATTTGAACCGCAAACCTGCGTATGAAACCGCTTACAGGCGACGTGCTAGTTCTGACCCTAGACAATGCAAACCTGCTTGAGGTGAAATTCATTTCCCATGCACATCCAGTCCTACCCTAGCAAGCAAGAGCGATCGTGCTGAATTGTCTGAGAGTTTCGTTAAACAGATTACTGAGAATACCCTCTGCATGGAGAATTACTCATTTCCAAAAGCAGAACAGTGGATGCTTTTCTAACTGTTCATCTCAATCTCTTTGTTACTGAGATTCATATTCTCTCTCTTCCTTTGACAGCTGCATCACTGTGGACAACCAGTGGCTAAAGGCAGCCACAAGCATCAGAAATTCATATTACTAGGCCCCCCAACAACTGGTTAGAGAGGAGCAAGATTTAAGTGCTGTTAGCAACTTACCAGTTTATTTCTGTAGACGACTGGTTGAAGGTTGAGTAATTCTGCTTTTCGCATTCCCAGCTAAGATAAGAGAAACACAAACCAAGAGGGAGACAATCAGTAAGATGCACCAGACCAGCCCAAGGGGCCAGTGAGAGAGAAAAAATAATCCAAGTTGGAGCCTGCTTCTTAACTTCATGAAAGCGACCAAAGCCATTGTTCCCAAAAAGAGAGAGAGCCTGGAAGCTGCAGAAACCAACTGGGTTGTCAGTGCTAGCTGTGCTATCAGCGGACGTATGCAGCACGGTCTAATAATAATAATAATACCCACAATTAGAGTAGTTTTAATCCAGGGGGCCAGAGACCATTGACTTCACTGAGAGTTGCAGACACTCTGCACCTATAAAGACCAGCCTCCAGGTGTGACTAATGCAGGCAGTTTTGCTGCATCACTCTGGCAGACTAAAATCAATCAATCAATCAATCAATCAATCAATAAAAGCCAACTAACCATGCTTGTCCTAGAGAGGTTTTTTACCTGCAGTTGTTAAAAGCTTATCCACTCATTCAAATTCTGACCAGTAGCACTAAAACTGACCCTCTGCTCCCCGGTCTCCAGAGCAGTTAAATAAGAGCCAAGTTCAAGAGCCGCTATGACGCTAATGAGTGAAAATGGGAATGAATGCGAGTGGTTAATCATTCTGTTTGGCACAATGCAGAGTGACGATACTGCACAACCTGGAAACACAAGCGTGGGTGCCAGGTAGCATGGCTCTTCACAATTAAGCATCCTGGACAGGTGGGTTGGGTGGGGAGGGCAGAAGACTGCAAAGCAACAATGCATGTTTCAGACGGTACCAAATTGCTTTGCACAAGTCTGGAAAGGTAAAGTTGCCAAATGGGGAAAGGACTCTGGCATTGATGCTCAAAGTGAGCTACTGACTTACCAAGAGGAATGTTGGTCCAGTAGTTCAGTCACTAGCCATGCCCATGGGAGACTGCTCTGCCACAGATTTCTTGTGTGACCTTGGGCAACTCACTGTGCCTCAGTTCCCCATCTCTACAATGGGGACAATAGCACCGCCCTACATGACAGGGATAGTGTGAGGCTAAATACACTCAAGACTGAGAAGTGCTTAGATACTACAGGAGAGAGGGTACATAACATAGAAAGACCATTGGAAAGCACTTGAAACAAATTTCTCCTGGGGCAAGTCCCATCTAAACCTTGGGCTTTCCCGCATAAAAGTGTCAATGGCTAAAGTACATTACAAATGTACTTTCTGTTGTTGGAAGCCCGAGTCTAGCAGAAGCTAGGATCATTAATCCGCTAGACCTTTCATTACTATTGGACCATCACCCTGTATTTGTAAAATGTTAAACACTCCAAGCTAGATGCCATAAGGTGCAAGACACCTATGAACCTGCCTGATTAAGTAGGTTATTTCTGAGGCTGTTGTTCCTTCCATTATTCTGATGGGGACTTAAAAGACCAGCTAAAAATTTAAAGTACAAGGTTGGGTGGAATAACATTCAAAACTGAAGTCTGAGATAAGTGTGTGTAAGGTGCATTTCTTGGATTTGAAGTGCATTGCACTAAGCCTATTTGACTTAGTTAAAAGTTCAAAGTGAAACTGAAATGTCTCCTGAAAACATACTGATTTTGAGTCAGCTGTCATTGGGAAGGCAAGGAAGAGCCCCCCACCCGACCCCAGCATAGCACTCACCTAGCATATGACAGACTGAACTTGAAGTCCCTCCTCTATCTGATTCAGCATAGGAATATGAACCTGGGTCTTTCAATAGCCCAGATGAGTTCTCTAACCACAGGCTAGAGTTTTTCATGGTTTTTTTATGTTTTTTTTTAATGAAATATTTCAAAAGGTCTCATTTTTGTTCCAATGAGAAATGAAAACAAATGTCAAAACCACTATTTTTTTTGAAAAATGGAATATTGTTTTCCAGCCAGCCCTAGAAAATACCTCCCATATGCCATTGTCTAGCAACACCATAGTAATGAATCTAGTATCAATATCCTCCTGTGAAATGTTCGCATTGCTGAATACAAAAGCCCTTCATCTCAAACTATACCATGGACTGAGTTCTGGAAACAAACATCAATTCATCTGTAAAGCAACAACATCTAGAGAAACATCTAATCAAGCCAGCATCTGTGTGACATCACCCTCTACATCCAGCCGGTCACGCCTCATCCAAAACCAGTCACCACCTTCCTTGCATCACAGCTTTTTGGGACATTCCTCCCCATGCCCAGAAAAGTCTAACACCAATATTTTCAACCAAGCTACATTTCAATGGTGTATTGTGATGGCCTCTGAAATTTACTCTGCGGTAGAGCCTCAGTTGACATAAATTGTCATAGTTCCACCAATGTCAGTGATGCTACTACAGGTAACACAAGTTGAGGTGCTGCCCCTCTATATACAAAGCTCTTTAAACGTTTTCCTGTTGCAGAGCACAGATGTGTCTTTCAACAAGAATTCAGTGTTGTTATCCAGTGGAATGCATCCTAAAAGGTCAGAAGAATTTTAAAGGGTCAATGACTCTTTATAGCAATTTATTTTATAAATAATACAGTAGATGGGTCCAAACTGACTATGCAAGAATGAAAGAGACTTTTGGGTCTTCACTGAAATTCACCCCTGTATGTTTTAGGGCATCCTTAGAAACCCCTGAGGAGGGGAAGTGAGTGAGTGGCAGGTGTGATTTCCCCTCTGGGCTCATGTTATCTCTATTATCATAATTATGCTGAGGAATGTCATGAGATAAAATTTTCAGAAGTGCCTAACTCTCACTGATGCTTAAATCTCATTGAAAGTTAATGGGACTTTGGGGCCCAAGTTACAGAAGTATTTTTTGAAATTTTACCAATGGTGACTAAGGGAGCGATCAGCAAATCATTAACACAGACACGGAAACAAATTACAGACCTACTCTCCACTGCCACTGATCCAAAATAAGCTGGCAGAGCAAGGGGGAGCTGGGAGTACCATACCACTGTTCCCTATGATGGCTGTTATCACTGTAAAAAGCTGCCTCTGAATGAATAAACAGAGGAGATCGCAATAGAGCCCAAGCTATTGAACTTGCATTTCTAGGGCAAACCAGCTGCTCCCCAGAACAACTAGCCAGGCAGACAGCAGCGAAAGGCGCTCACAGAGTATTGAGGCTAAGATTTCATCACATGCTATTACCATGGAAGGACGCAGCCATGCTGACCAGCATTTATTGCACATGTACTGCACCGCACCCCCCAAGGCTGAAAACTCTCTCTGGACTGAATAGGAGTTTTGCTGCAAGCAGTCAGGGAAATTGAATGCAAGAATTCAGCCTCTTTCATTGAGCTTTGCTATGTTAAGCCTCACCCCAGTTAATATACATTGGCTGTTTCACTCTCTATGCCAATGGAGGCCTAAAGGTGTGAAGATACCCTCAGATAACACAAATATATCTGACAATAAAATGCCTCTTTTAAAATCACATTTCGGCATGGACAAACAGAAGGAACTGTATCCACCTAGAAAGAGTGAGAACATCTTAAAAGACCAGGTTCTCTATCTGGCTGGGTTTTCACAGGCAAGAGAAGTTGGAATTCATTTTACTCAGAGACATGCAGAGACACTCTCCTTCTTCCAAGAGTCAATTGATTTGCCAGCTTCCTAAGAGAACTGGCCTGATATCAACATCCCCCAGCAACCCAGATGGTGAAATACTGTCAAAAATAAGATGCATGGTCCAAACAGAGGATGTGAATCCAAGAACTTCAGAGTTCTAGTTCTAGCTCCGACACGGACTCTGGTCACTTCACCTTCTGCCTACTCACCTCCTTCCCTGGGGTCGTGAGGGATAGGACAGAAGATGTAAAAGTTCTGTATCAGTGCTAAGTGTCAGATGTTTCTCCTTTCCCTGCCTTCACACCTAGATAAGTAGCCTGCAGCCTTGGCAAATGGAAGAATCAAAATGCTAATTGACTTGCATTCTGTGCTGGGAGAAATTATATATAGATAAGAGGCAAAAAAAAGGACACCCGCAAATAAGACACATATTCAAATACTGAGCAAAGCTGACATAGCTAATCATCCGTCAGTTCAGCTCTTGAAATGACAATGCTGATCTCCTCCCAAAAGACTTAAACAGGATTTAGGGCAAGTGCCTTCAAGGATATAAACAGATAGAAAACGTTTGCAGGCTACACTAAAGACTTGAGCATTTGTCCCATGTCTGAAGGCAATTTGAACTATGAGTCTGCCGCAAGATGGTAGAGTAATTTTTAAAGCTTTTAAAAAAAATGTAATTTTAAAAAAGTCAAAAGCTTTTGTCAGGTCAATGAAAGTCATGTACAGGTTGGAGTCCTGTTCCTGGCATTTCTCCTAAAGCTAATGAGCTGCAAACACCATGTCTATGATCCCGTGTCTTCTCCTGAAGCCACACTCTCTCAGGTAAGGACCCTCGGGCAATACGTTGCACAAGGCAATTCAACAGAATTCTGGTGAGAATTTTGCCTGCTACTGATAACAAGGAGATACCCCGACAGTTGTTGCAGGATTATCTGTTGTCTTTCCACTTGGAAAAGTGGACAACGGATGCATCCTTGTACTCCTGGGGTATAGTTCCTTGAGAACACATTGATTGAAAAAATTCAGTCAGTTTCAGAGCCACATGCAAGCCTCTGGACTTGTCGACTTCTGCAATCTGCTCCAGGTGCTTTACCATTTGACAGCAGGTCAATCGCTTTTGCAGTTTCAGTCAGCGTTGGGGGATCAGCAAGAGAGATTTTGATATCGATCTGCTGCAGTCGATCAACTGCCTCCTCATTATTAGATGACTGTTGATTGGGGATGTTGTTAAAGTGTTCTTCCCACCTTTGCAGTATCTTTTCTTTGTCAGTGAGCAGTGTGGTGCCATCAGCATGCGGTACTGGAGATGTACAACTCAAATGAGACACATTTCAACTTTTTGATTACATTTACCAAAAAATGTTGCTGTTTTTCAGCCAGCTTGTAGGGCAATTTCCAGTTTTGAAACTCAGACAAAATTTTTTCCCAGAGCATTTGGAAAATTTTCTGTGAAAATGTTTCTACATTTCTCTACCACTGTATTTTCCAGTGCGTTGTACTGGGCTAGTGAATATACAGACTGTTATATCATAGAGTTTCAAACAATGAGGCATGACAAGACCACTTGGGGCATGCACCCTTCATCTTTGCTGTAGTACTAACAAAATTTTCACTAGTAAGTCTTTTATTAACCATCTGCAAAGATGGTGACTTGACAGCTAATTGATAAAGTGACACAGTACACAGGTATCCATAGACACACACAGGAGCTATTTCCCACTGCACAGAGCTCTGTTTGAGACAGTTCTTTATCTCTGGTTGTAAAGCTCACAGCTTTATTTTTCATCTCAGTGCATCACCGACATTTCAGCATTTCTGCAACGATGACGAAGAGATGATTTTTTCAAACTACATCAGAAGCGTCTGAATGAATTTCAGACAGAACTTCTAGGGGCTCTGAGAAATCAACAGTGTTTCTGAGACTCGGTTTGAAATGTTGGCTTACTAAAAAGCCCCCTTGGGATGCGCAATGGCAGCTCTATTGTGAAATACATTTAGACTAATCGTTCTGTGTTGGTTCAGTTAGACTAACGTGGAAACAGATCATCTTATGGACTGGGGTCCCAATGCTCAGCCTGAAACACAACTTCCACTGGCCCCTTCTAGCCCTTCTGCTTTCCCCATGGCATTCTTTGGGTCCCATCACTGGCAACGGTAGTTTAAGGATCACAAATGTACACTAAAAAATATGCCACAACTTCTGAGAGTTTCAGCGATCCCACAAGAGGCCTAAACAAAATACCCTGCTTTGTTCCCTCCACAGCTTATGCTAATAATAATAAAGCAAGCACTCAGAGCAGAACTCAGCCAGATTTCCAACTCCCATCACTGCTGTAAGTAGATGAATAAATAAAACGGAACAAACTCTGGGAGGTTGGAGGGGCAGATATAGACTGGTGGATTGTCATTAGTTTTGGTTTTAGGAATTCTCAATTCTATCAGACAAATTTGTTAAATCAACTGATTAAAAATGAAGAAAAAACAGAGCAGGAAGAATTAGCAATTTTTTTGAAATAATGTTTACAATAGGCAGGGAAAAGACAAACGGTGATAATATCATTCCTCACATATCACTGCTAGCTGAATTGTTGGGGGACTCAATCAAGGCGGAGGAACATGAAATGTTCCCGTTTATGACCACTACAGCCCTCTAGTGGACAAAAATTATATGTATGACCTTATATGTATGACCAGCAGGTTCCCTTTGATCAACAAGTTAGCAAAGCTTGAAGCCTGTGATTCTGGAGCGGGGCATGAGTTCAGGTTTCCCCATGCTGCAGAGGTGCGGTTAGCTGGTTACCATGTCCTGTTTCCAGCAGTATCATTGTACCTCAAATTTAAGTTAGCATTGAAGTGTCCAGATTGAAAGGGTGTGAAATAAGTTATCGGATAAGAGGAATAGCAAACTCAGGAGTGAACACACAGCAGGGCTGGAGAATCAGCACTCTTTTTGCTTTGGTAAAAGGAAAAGAAGCAAGAGAAGATGCACTGCTATCGCCCGCAGAACTCTCCTCACCTCTGGATAGAAACCATTCCTTAAAGGGGAAAGTTGGTTCTCTATGTATATTCCCCATTGCAGCAACTACTGAGAGTCAGCACTACAGTGAGGAGGAGAGAACATGAGATCCCTTTATCTGGGACTGGACTATGGTGGAACTTCTGAGGGTATCGTCACACCCACAGATGCTTAATTGCTAGTAAGCTCTAAACATTAAGAAATGCTGTCTGGAGACCAATAACACTGAAAGATGCTTAGAGACAATCATGATGGGATCCTAATAAATACCCGATGATGGATTAGACAGACAGATAAAATCCACCTTATTCCATCTAATAGAGACTCACCATCCTATTCCCTCTGCTGGATTGTCAAGCAGAACACGTACAATATAGAGAAGACAGGTGAGAAGCTTCAAGGAGAAATTGAATAGCCGTATCCTTAGGCCTGCAATAGAAAAGACAACAGGGTATGAGGCTAAAAAGAAAAACATCCTCCTCCGACGGTCTGAAAGAACAGTACTGCAGGGCTTCTGATATATGATAGACACACAAAAAGCTGCATACTCATCCAGAGCAAAAGAGGAGGGTCATAAGAAAGTTGGAATTGCTGAATCAGACCAGCACAGCACCTAATGCAATAGCCTGTCACTCACAGTGGTACCAGATGCTTCAGAGAAAGACGCAAGAAACCTTCCCACTAGATAGTTATGGATAACCTGCCATCAGGGAAAATTCTCTCATGACTCCCATTAGTTAGAGGCTGGTTTTCTCCCTGAAGCAAGAAGTTTTATATCCCCTTCCTAATATTTCATCTTTTATTGTTATAACTCTGATTACCCGCAATAATGTCTAATCTGGTTTTGAATCATGCTTAGCTCTTGTCCTCAGTTATACCTTGTGGCAGTGGGTTCCACAGGCTGATTGTGTAACAAGTGAAAAAGGATTTCACCTTGAGCTGATCTGAATTTACAGCCTTTCCATTTCAACATTCATTTTTGAAAAAGAATATCCTGACTCCTTGGTGACTACAAAATCTCTCCTGAAGTGTAACTGTGGCCCCGGTTCTGCCAGGAGATCCACGTGCAAGATGGTGGAATTGTCACCAGGGTTCCACAGCAGTGCGAGGTAGATCCAGCTGCAGGATTGAGGCTATGGGTGCAATGGGAAATCCTTACTATGGGACATATCTTTAAAAAGCTGAATTCAACCTGGCATCTAATTTTGTGATCACAATCAACTGCAAATGATAGGAACATATCTAGCTAAGGAACTTATATGGCCCCCATTACCACAGTTTCTTTACCACCTCAGAATCTTAACTGGTTTCTGTAATTATCCCCACAACACCTCTGTGAGGCAGGGAAATGCTATTATCCCCATAGTACAAATGGGAAACATGCACAGAGAGACGAGGGTCCAGATTCACAACGGTATTCAGACACCTAACTCCAATTTATTTCAGTGGGAGTAGGGCACCTTGATACCTTTGAGGATCTTCATCTCACAGAGCAGGGAGTTGAACCCATGCCTACTGAGTCCCAGACTCTCCTTCCTGTAATGTGCTGGATCTTCTGCCTGCGTCAGTGGCATAGTTCCACATTCTGGCCCTAGATGTCTGAACAGACTTCTACGTTCTGTTGTTTGCAACCACAGTTGACTGTGCCAGGAATTGGCGATGGACACAAAATTAGAGGCCATTGGATATCATTTGTCCCAAAGTCTTTAGAAAACATGCTGCCCATAATAGGGAGAGGGAGAAAAATGCAGCAGAGGTCCCATTAATGTCACTGCATTCTTGAAACATCTGTTTCAGTAGTATTTAAACACCTATTATCCTTAAAGCATGAGAATGAACGAACACAGTAATTTATGCTGCTTATTATAGCATGCGTGGTAAGATGGGTAATGACTGCTTTTCTGGCTATTCGTACAGCTTGCCGGAGACTGGGAATGCTGTACAAACTTTGCTTGAGGCTTGTATGGTGCACTCCACATCCTACATAGCTTCAAATAACTGGAAGGCCAACATAACCAAAAAGAGTCAGCTCTTTGCAAACCTCCTGCCCCCAGGATGGAAGAGAGGGATGTGGGCTGTTGAGGTTTTTAACCCCAGAATCAGCGAGCATCCATTTAATAAGACTCGTACAACCAAGCTGAGGTCCAATCTTTGCTCATCACATGCTCAGTGGTTTATAGAAGGAGGAACAGAACATTCAAATCGCCACTTTATCCACTCCCTCCTCTTCACAGCCAGTTTATCAGGCTATTCTTCAAATTACAAGTGAGAAATTCAGCATGTTTCCATTAAAACCTCCTCTCCTGGGCACCGCCTCTCATGCCACACACCAGCTATTTAACAAGTATACAACCCACAGAGAACAAAAGAAAATGTGAAATTATAAATTAGCTCCTAGATTCCCTGCAGGCAGCTAATGCCTTCCCTCAGACAGAAAATAAAAGCCCCATTCTTCCAGTGGAATTAATTTGAGGAATCAAAGAAAATAGGGGATATTTTTGAGACAGACAAGAGGAATCCATGGCCTGAAATGTTTAGAAGGGAGGGAGAAGTAGCAGCCTGGAGGTTCCTGTCCCTAGACAAGAAAATTCAGGAGATGGAGTCATGTAGAGTTCCACCACTGCTGGAAGTTGAATCAAGGTGTCCCAGCCCTATAAACATGCCACTGTTTTTAACAAAAATAAACCCAGCTTCATGCTATATTGTATAGTGATTTACAGCAGGTCAGTTCATTCTCATCCCACAAGAAGGCACCCATTGCCAGAGCTTCCCAGGAGCAATCAATTATTTTATCTTTGTGACTCACAATCCCATCTGGGAGACTTTCTGAGGCCTCACTGGTGGTTGGTAAGCAGCAGACATAATTGCTCTTCTGTTCTGATGGAAGTGTCCAGGGCGCATTCATTAATGTTTGTGCCAAGTTTAATGAAGGGTGAAAGAGGGCATATGACTCTCGTGAGGGTATGTCTAGACGGCCATCACTGGGTGTCATGGCAGCTCAAGCAGATGTACCTGAGCTAGCTTTAATCTAGCTAACCAGAGTAACGAAGCTGCAGCAGTCTGGCCTATACAAATCTACCCAAAACTCTGGGTAATGACTTGTGGGGTTAGCCCACACTGCAGTTCATGCTGTTACAGCTTCACTCTTCCAGTACCTGCCCTAGCCACAGTAAAGCTAGTTCAGATAGATGGCATGACCTGCCCACTTAAACACTATTCTGAGGGTTTAAATAGGATTTAATTAGTGCACATACCTTGTGCTAGTCTCTCTGCACAGGGGTGAATTTCACCCACACAGAACAGAACCTCATCGAGACAACCTAACATTTGCAGAGCTTCTCTTTGTAACATGGCATTTAAGACAACACACCCACAATGTTAAACCGGGAATCAGGGATGTCCTAACACATATTCTCTGACATATATAAGCATTTATAGCTTAAGGGGAGGGGGAATACGTGGAAAATCGCTTTCTATTAACATGGGAATCCCTGTAGAAAAGACACTGAAAGACACAGGAGCCCTGAACTGGATAATAACTGTAGATGTACACAGCAATTAGAAACGAGAGCCCCATAATAGCTTTAAAGGGTGCAAATGTATTACAAGTTCATAATGAGTTTGTCAAAGATCTCCTCGGCAAATGCATTTCAGAGTACTGTGACCTGGCAGTGTCATATATACAGAATATTGATTTGTGATTATCATCATGAGTGAATATTAAGTGACATAATTATGAGGTTCTTGCACACCTGGCTGCCCACATCACCCTCTTCATCTCAGTTATATTATATATATGAGTGGTCATTACTCACAGTAACTAAGTATCAATTAGTTTCCCATTCTGCTGCCTCTGACCGACATAAAATCCTCAGCTTTAATAAGAATGAGACAGATGTGGTTATCCTAAACAACTGGAGCAACCAGTTAATTACAAATAGTAAACAGACAGATGGTTGACCCATGGCTGACCCTAGGAGAGTATAATCATCTATGAGATAGTGCCACAGAACTTACATACCAGCTTCCATGAATATTGTGCCTGCTGACATTAAGACAATTTTTTAAGGTGCACATACAAAACTGACAAGTATCAGAGGGGTAGCTATGTTAGTCTGGATCTGTAAAAGCAGCAAAGAGTCCTGTGGCACCTTGTAGACTAACAGACATATTGGAGCATGAGCTTTTGTGGGTGAATACAAAACTGAGTGCATCTGACGTGGATACAACCCAGAATCACTGGGTGCACATGTCCCTCGATTCATACATACATGTATGTTTCACTCCAATCAGAAGATTGCTCCCATAGTACACATGACTGTGCCACCTTGATGGCACAACCATCAGCTGTTGCACTGCCCTGCATGCTGATCGGGTATACGATCAGGTGAGAAGCAATGCAGAGAATAAATCCGCTTTGGGTCTTGTCCTGCACCACTGCCATCCCTGCAATATTCACTCTCACTGGAACTTGCCCTGCTGCCAGATCTGATATCCCAGTAACGAATGCCTTAGTCCTGGCTCTCCGGCTAAGCTGTGGGCATCATAGAATAGCAGCTCCCTACTTTAGGGGTAGACAAGCTTTCGAGCTACAAAGAGCTCTTCTCAGGTCTGGGAAAGGTACTTAGAGCGTCACAGCTAAATACAAGATTGAACAGACAGAATATCTGCTAACTACTTATGCTAAACTAAGGGAAGGTGAAGTGCACCATTAACACCCCTGTAGTCATAGGACAAATGGGGGGGAGGGGGTTAATGGGTTACAGATTGTTGTAATAAGCCGTAAATCCAGTGTCTTTAACACCATGATTTTTATTGTCTAGTAGATTTATGAATTTAAGCTCCCAGGCTTGTCTTTAGAAAGTGTTGTGCAGGTTTCCTTTGAGGATGAAGATTGATAGGTCAGACAGGGAGAAACTGCTTTGTGAAAAGTGTTCGCCCACAGGTGATAGGGTGCTTTTATCTTTTATCATTTTGCTGTGTGAGTTCATTCGGGAGCACAGTGATTGTCTGGTTTCACTCACAGAGTTGTCATTGGGGCATTTAGTGCATTGGATAAGGTATGCCGTATGTTGTGATAGGCATGTGGAGGACTCATGGATCTTGAAAGGTTTGTTATGGGGGGTGTTGCTCATTGTAGCAGTGGAGATACATCTGCAGGTTTTGCATCTGTTGTTCTGGTAGGGTAAGGTACCGCTTTGAATTGGTGTCCTGGTCTGGAGGGAGGGATAGCTCAGTGTTCTGAGCATTGGCTTGCTAAACCCAGGGTTGTGAGTTCAATCTGGGAGAGGGAGAGGGAGAGGGAGAGGGAGGGGGGTTGGGGCAAAAATCTGCCTAGGGATTGGTCCTGCTTTGAGCAGCAGATTGGACCAGATGACCTCATGAGTTCCCTTCCTACCTTGATATTCTATGGGGAGCTCACTTCTGATAATAGGCTGGGGGGCTGTTCTGATCAGGTAATAGGAAGAGCTTGAAAGCTGTGTAACTCAAAAACATCTCTCTCTCAACAACAGAAATTGGTCCAGTAAAAGATATTACCTTGTCCCTAATATCCTGGGACTGACATGGCGACAACAATATTACAGGGGTAGTCATTTCACTTGTAAATCTAGAGGCACTGAGCACCACCCTCGTAAATTGCAGCCAGGTGTTGTAGTAGTGAACATGCTATAAATGCCTGTGATGCTGACAATAGAAATATAAGATGCAGCTTTCCCATCCTCCCTGTGGAATCACGTTCTCCTTAAGAAAGGAAACCCACTCCCATACCAGTCTGCTTTCACAGATGAAACTCATTAACTCAGCTCCGTCTAAGGCTAACATGCAAAGAGATAGTCCTCGGTGTTGGGAAACGGCACTTTGAAAAATCAACACCAGGAAACAGAACCCTTAAGGCAGTAGTGCCAAGGGCACAGTGCTGAACTGTTGCAACCACTAGATGGCACTTGCTTCCCATCCTAGGACTGACGGAGCCTTGTCAATGGGAGGAGCAATTTATTGCTCAAGTTAATAAGTATGCAAAAAAAAAAAAAAGTATTATCCTGCACATTGTTATCCATCAGCTCCACACAAATATTGCTCAAACAGATTTGCTGTGGCTAACAGACCTGAGAGAGAGAGAGAGATTCTTTCTATTTTGTAGCCAGTCAGATTTTTCATTTTTTCCCCTCATTCTTTTCATTACAGACAACCTGGTTATTATTGTAATTACCTGGAAAATAAAACTGTCATAGAGTGTCTTGGTACAAACACTTACTTGATCTTTGGTTTTTGATGAAGAACAGCTTGAGACGTTCTTTAAAGGTGTTTTCATTTACGTAGAACTCAACCTGTACCCTGTGAGCAGAAAGGAAAGAGAACTGAATTAACTGGGGCTGTAGTTAGTAAAGGTTTCATCTCAAAATCTTCCCACCTCTAAATATGTCCCACCCCACCAAGTGCTGTTTCTATATTTCTGACCCACCTTTTCCCACACTGCATCCTGTGAACGAGATTTAAATAAGAAACCATTAGAATGCTGCACAGACCAGTAACCAGATGTTACTCTGGGGCCCGATCCCAAGCCGGATTCTGGCCAATTTGTGCTGTTCCTAAAGCACAAAAGGGCTGGAAAGCAGCCAAAACTCCTACACCAACACTTACAGCTGAGAAATAGATGATGTGCCTGGGTGTCGCAAGGTCTGGCCTGGGGCTACTCTGAAGTATGCTGGCCCCAGGATTGGGAAGCTGCAGATGGCCCTCTGCACCAATCAGCTACTGGGAATGAGACTTCGCAGTGACAAAATGCAGCCATGATAATTACCCACATGCATATACTTTAAAAAGCCACAGCAACACATTAACCTGTGTAATCCCAGACACACTACTGCCTCTTAAACAAGCTGTGTGGCTAACCCGATCACACCCCGGGGGTACAAGCCACTCCATTGTGCCCTGCAGGACAACAGATTCTAGTACCTCTAAGCTAGGAGGCAAAGCAAATTCCCAAACGACCAAGATCTCTAGCGAGAATGCCCTGACTCCAGCCCCCCAAGCTAGAGTGGCTCAGCAAGAGAGAGCCCCAGCTGACCTGCGATGGCAGCACACGGGAAGAAAGGAAGTTCCTCAGCAGGTCAGGATCAAACCCGGAAGATCCACGTTAATATCGAGCGTGGTACCTAGAAACTGCTGCATTCAGAAAATTGGGGGGAGCAGCTCCTTATGGCCCTCACTTCACAGCAAGTGGGCAGACATGTTCTGCACTGACTTGCAGCTGCCATGTGATCGAGGGGGGCCTGCCGCAGGCCACACTGCAGTGGCCTAGTCTCGCAGTCACAAAGACATGGCTAGCCCCGGTGGAAGCACTCCATGCGCCACACAGCAGAAGGATCCCTAATTGGTGAGATCTCCTCCTCAGCTGGTACAGATCAAAGTAGTCATGACAATATGCAGCGGCTGAAGATCTGGCCCTTAGTATTATAGTGATAAAGTTTTAACATAACCAGAGAGTAAAGAAAGACCTCCCTGCTGTGGAGTGGAGCCTGACTTTCCTAAGGGCATTCTCTGTCCTCCGACAGCCATTCGTTCTCACAACCCTCTTCTACAGCACCTGGGCAAAGAGAGTGACCGCTAACCCCTCACTCCTTGGCAACCCGTTAGAGACCCTCCACCATGTCACACATGGCAAGGGTCGCAGCACAGAGAAATGGCAGTGGTTGCCTGACAGCTGGCAAATGAAACAAAAATGGATGCATTTGTCAACCAAAGCCACCTGGGAATCCAGAAGTTCCCCATACCTGTTAATTGTTTGGGCAAAGGATAGATAACCCCACTCGGAGGAGGTGGCTCCCATTGCTGTCACACTCTACCATTACCTCTCTCTTCTCTGGAGCAAACTACAAGTGCCTTCCTCTTGACCAAATCCTTCCCCTTATCTGAAGCCCTCTGAAACACAGCACAATAAATCTCCCTGTGAAGGTAGTCCAGCCACAAAGGGAGCTGCTGCAGCATCAGTGTGTGGGAGGATCTACTGGCCCAACCCTGCAGATTTCACTGGAGGATTTGCCTGTGTGAGGACTGCAGGCTCAGGTAACAATACATCCATGTCTTGTTTTCGAAAAAGAAAAACACATGCCATTTTCAAGTTCCTAAGAGGATACCCACCAGAGAGCTAAAACTGTTTTAAAAAGGTACTTGCCTATGTTCCTTTAGGGCTCCCAGGTGAAAATATTTTATAGTTTAACTGGAAAATAGCAATGTTACCCAAACCAAGTAGAGAAGCTGTCTTCTTTGCTGGCCATTTTCAGTGTTATTTGCTACATGTTAACTTCATTATGGAAACAGAATTAATGTTTAGTCTGATGAGATTGCTGTGCCCAAGAACGGTACGTAAATCTCCAATGAGACTGGCTAGATTCAGTGTTGTTATATTGTTGCTTGTTCATCATATAGTCAGTTATTTTATCTACTGTTCAGTCCATTAGGAGGATATTGTTTCAACTCACTGTGTGCTGTATTTTACACAGCACGTTGACAGCGGATCTAATCTTGTTAAAGGCCACCAATAACTTGTTTTCTGTGTGATGTCCCAGGGATAATCCTTCCAAATTCCTGACCAGAACTTTGCAGCAACCAAAGAAACACTGCTTCCCTTGAGAATTTTCCCCAGGTTTTATATGGAGCCCAGTACAAGCTGGGAAAGGATTTTAGAAATTGAGTGAGTGTGGTGCGAATAGCCATCCAAGATTTGAAGAGCTTCCAGGGACTCAACAGTCCACAAGAAATATCAGACCTCAAGCCAAAAATTTGGAGCACTGGTGCTTCACACACCACTAACTTCCAAAGTATTACATAGAAAATATGAATGTCTTTCTATTTTGGGTAGAAGGTGGTGCCTGGTTTTGCATCATGACTTTCAACCGGGCGAAACTAGATGGGGCTTGGTTTGTTCCCTTTTCGCTTTATTGCAAGATTTACAATATTCAAATTATCTCCAAATAGCTTCAATTCCATTACAACCTCCCCAACCTCATCTCTCCTAACCATCCAGCCTCTCTCTGCATTCTGAGTTAGCTCCTGTACACTCAAAACTGAAAAGATTTAGGGGGTCTTTAACTATGTCACTGTTGCAACAGAACAAGAGCAGTCATGGGGCATCAGAGATTCGAAAAAACATCCTCATATGTTGAAAGGCAGGGCTTGCCCCTTGTAGCAGCTATGTTCAGCAGGACTGAAGCTGTTAAAAAACAAATTCAGTCTACGGGAAGACAAATTACCTCTGTTGCTAAGATACCTTATTTGACCATTCCAGCCAATCCTCCAATTGCCTCTGAATTTTACTTGGCATTTGGGTATGTTGATGGTTTATTATATCAAGGGAATGACTCTTGACAGGCAGGGAGCCCCTGGGGGACCTTCATCAGGCTACAGGTGGCGCTCGAAGGCCCTGAGGGGAAGCAGTAGCGATTAACATTAAATAAGGCCCAGATTCACCACAACTGCTACTATTCTACCCACAAAACCTTGGGCTTTCTTCCTCTCAGGCCACCTTCTTCTCTTCTACTACCCCTAACAGACACTTCCTATCTCCCATCCCCACCTATAGGCTTGCTTCTTTCTCACTTGGACAGTCCTGGTCCACCCTACCTCACCTGGGCCTGGCTCAACACCCTCTGTTTCTAAGTCTTACGGAGAGGAGAACTCAGCGGATGGTTCTGCCTCATGACAAAGAGAGATGGAAGCACAAGTGCATCAAATGCAGAGATCAAAGTCATGCAGGTCAATACCAAAGCACCCAGAAGCCGTGGGAAGGAAGGTTTCCCTTCAGTTACATGTGTTATTTCAGAATTAATAAGGCCAAAGTCCAACCCAAAGCCAAGGCTCAAGCGAGGTCTGAATTTTATCCCAGCTCCTCTACCTAAAGATCAAGAAGGCAACTCAGGGAACTCCCTGTACTTTAGTCATTGTTTGTGGCTGACTTTATAGTCACTCGAATAAATGGCACAATGGGGAAAGGGAGGTGATTTTAATATGAAGTGCAAATCTCACCCCTGGATACTGGTGCCAAAACTGAGACTGGCTGGCAGAAGTCAGAGTCACAAGCCTAAGAACCAACCTGCGGGTGCAGATCTGGGAATTCACTGCTCTGTTATTCAGGATGTGCAACCAAAGCCAGTCCCCTCCCCTGCTCTTCACCCTGCAATATCTGCATGACAACTGCAACTATTTCCATTTTTATTTGCAAAAGTGAGGGAATTAAAATCCTACACTGGGGGTGGGGTTGGAGGGAGAATCAACCTAAGATACACAACTTCAGCTATGAGAATAGTGTAGCTGAAGTCGACATATCTCATTTCAACTCACCTTGCGTCGTCACAGCGCAGGGTCGATTGCCACAGCTCCCCCGTCGACTCCGCTTCCGCCTCTCGCCAAGCTGGAGTTCAGCAGTCGATGGGAGAGTGATCAGGGATCGATTTATCGTGTCTACACTACATGCGATAAATCGATCCCCGATAGATCAATCGCTACCTGCCAATCCGGCAGGTAATGTAGACGTAGATGCCCAAGGCTGTGTGTGGAGCAGAGTTCAACTGCAGTAAAAGTATCTACAGGCCTTTACAGACACTCTCCAAGCACCTCTCTTTGGCATTACTGCAGCCTCCCAGGTTGTAAATTACAGTTAGACTCGCAAATCAGAGCATAAAAGATTGTTCTGCAGATTAGCAATGGCTCTGTGTTTTATATTATCAGCAAGAAGGAGCTCATTAGTTACAATTAAACCGAGCAAAGCTGTCAACTGCAGTGAATTAGCGACGTCCATGCTTCACTGCACGCTGTCTTTAGAATAACCACTATTATTATTTTAAAAAACCACAACTCATTACCAGAGACAGTTGAAATATGATTGGGGAAGAGGAACAAAATGACCTGGGCATGAAAGCTGAGAGCTGCGGTTGTCATGCAACCCTCCACTATCCCATTCCTTTGCACCTATGTAACCGCCTGCACATATGGGGTTAGCTCTCGCCAAAAATTCAAGGCTTGGCACACCCTGGATGGGAAGATGATTTAAAGGGAAGCCAGGCTATCATCTCTAACAGCAGGGACAGCTAAATAAATATTTACTAGGCAAGAGTGCTGAGCTGCCAAGGCAGTGGAGAGCGAGAGGGGTTTTTTAGAAAACACTGTCATTGTTTCAGAATCCCTGTCCAGCCAGAGGGGTCTACCAGCGAGCGCTGACAGTTGGCTGTTACAGTCCTTGACCCTTCTGCTGGGAAGTCACCAGATGTATAGGAAGCAAAGGTCACGTTTGGAGTGAATGAGAGATCAGCTCCTCTCGGCTGTTTTCTGGTAAACTCTCTTACTAAGTTAAAAGGATTGTTGGTTAATTTATGACTGTTCAATTCATGTATAAATATAACTGTATGAATGGTAAGATCATCATCCCTAGTTACAGCAGCCAGGATGAAAACGTGGAAGGGACAGAAAATCTCTCACACTTCAGGCCATAAGCCAACTAAGTTCCTGGAGCCAGGAAGAAACTTCCTTCCCTCTCAGGAACGTTACACATCCTCACTTCACACCTCCTAGCACAGACAGGAGGACTGGATGGACTGCTGGTCTGGTCGAGGACAGCAGTTCCTTTGGCAGTGATTGGGTTATGCCATGTGGAACTAGATAACACAGTGGTAAATCAGGCCCGAAGGGAGTTAAAGGCATCAGCCCTCAAAAAGCACACCGCTGCTAATCCTGCCACATCTCTAAAGCTACTGCTGAAGAGACTGCATTTAAGGCAAAACCAGAGGCTTCTGGGCCACCAAGCCACATTCAGCTTCAGACTCCAAGTCACTGTGCGACTTGGACAAATCACTTCACCTCTCTGTGTCCCGCAGCCAAAGCAGGTGGAAACTAGGGGGAAGAATTCAAGTTCTTTACAAGAGAGCAGATGCTGTTTTCCTGGCTGAGCTAATTACAGAAGAAACACCGTGCTAGCTTGCCTGTATGTACACTTGTGACTCCAGTGATGCTGGCAGAGATACTGCACAATATGCCGTTTCACTGGCAGCATATTACTGAAAGATGGACTCCATGGTAGAAGTGATGATAAATAATAGACAGCAGTTAGGAGATCTGGCGTTCACGATGGGGGAATGTGCTCACTGAGGCTATATCTTCACTACCGGCCGTATCAGTGGGTAGCAATCAGCGGGTAGCAATCTAGACGCGATATATCGATCCCCAAACGAGCTCCTGTCGACTCTGGAACTCCACCAATGCGAGTGGCGGTAGCGGAGTCGACAGGGGGAGCCGCAGACATCGATCCCGCGCCGTGAGGATGGTAGGTAACTCGATCTAAGATACTTCGACTTCAGCTATGCTATTCACGTAGCTGAAGTTGTGTATCTCAGATCGATTTCCTCCCCAGTGTAGACCAGCCCTAAGACAGTTTGCAGATCTCAGCTTTGGGTGAACCGTGCAACTGATGGAAAGAGATTTGAACAGATATTTATACCCCATTGGGAGTAACAGCTGGAAAATTTACAGCATTAAGCAAGGAAATCTATAGAACACACGAAGAGCCAAATTCACCTGTGCTGTAAGCCCATGGAGCATCTCCTGGGGTACAGCAGGCCCAAAATATTTATTCCCCGAAGGAAGGCAGGAGGAGAAACGTACAGAGCTAGCTGAGACTACAAGCACCATGCACAGCTCATCCTCCACAATCAAAGCTGAGAGGCTGGAGTTTAGAAGGCAAACGGAATTCCTAGAAACTCCAGGCAGTTTGCAGTTTTATAATGGAAAGAAGGATCTGAATTGGACACATCTGGAATAACAGAAGTTACCTGTAAACAACCTTGTCCTAAAACCCATTTTGCCTGTTTGTCAGTTGCTCACAAGTTAGAAATGGAGACAGGGAACAGACCAACAGCCTGCAATGCTCAGATGGTGCAATACAATTCTGAAAAATGTGACATCGCTCCTGATGTAATGGCTTTTTTGAGACGATGAATATAGCAGAACTCTGAGAACCATATGCTGGATAACAACATGCACACCGAAAAACAGCTGGGAAAAAATAGCAGCAGAATTTCTGAAAGTATTTACATCGGCATAGTCAAAATGATGTTTCAGTTCCAAGCAGAAATAAATGAGAAGCTTCATAAGAAAGCTCAGGCATGTTAAGATGAATTATTTCCAAAGCTAGACTCACAAAATAATCGATCTGTATCAGGGCGCATTTTTTACAAATACCCCGCACGCATGAGCTCATTGCTCTCTGTCTTTGTTAAACTTGTCGTAGAGCACAGCAAGCGACTGGCCCCCAATATATGCTAATTCATCAGAGCTGCAGAGAATTAAACACATCTGTACAAAAGAGACGCTTTCCAAAAACATGGCCTGTCTTACAGATACATTTGCATTACTAACAAAGAAACCAACAGCAATATCACTCTTAGGTTTCAGACATATGGCTAGCTGATCTATGGCATTACTAGTCACTTAAAATTATGAATATAAACACTGATAGATGAAAGCACTGAATGATTATAGAAGATATTTCTCTCTGTGACAAACGACTATATGTATTCATAAGTTATAACTGCAACCATGCAAAGAAATGCTCTTAAAGCAAGCTAAAACTGCAAGATTTCTGCAGCAGGACTCTTTTCCTTTTTTCTTTCTTTCTTTCTTATAACAAGACAAAAGAAAGACAGAAAGACAAAATCTCAGGGTCTACACACTCTCATTCTTTGGCTCTGGAACCAAATTTCACAGCTGGCTCTGTAATGCTCTTAAGTTCCTGAACCAAAACCCCAAGTGCCCTGGGAAATCAGCACTGGCAGTTCAAGCATAATTAAACCATATCAATCAACAGCTGAGTTGTTTAGAATTCTCACAGGACCCTTCCCTCCCCTTTTCATGTCTGCACCAGAAGCAGAGAATTAGAAGTGGAGTGATCATCAGAAAGTTATTGATGTAATTATGGGAGAGCGGAGGAGGTGGCAGCTGAAAGCTCAGCACCCCAGCCCTGCTACACAAGAGGAGGAGACGGCCATACCAGCAACCCACACAACCTGGGCTCCGGGATCAGGCAGCACCAAGTATGTTCAGATATATGAGGAGAAATGATGAGGATGAGGTAAAGGGACCCCACACGGGCTCTGGCAGAGATGGAGTTAAAACCCATCCCAACTGTCTGTGCTCCCTTGGACTCTGCAGCCAGGGATGGGTGGATTAGCAGGTGCTCCCACATAAATGCTCGAGCATCATAGACAGCAGGAACTCAACTCCCTGGAGGTGTAAACCTGCTAGGAGGGAGATGGAGCATAGAGGAGAAAACAGTGAAAACAGACTCCCAGCGTGGCTCCCAGAGGTCCACAGGTGCACAAACTGCCACTCGTTGCTTCTTGCGACATTCAGCACAAAGTTGATGAGTCTGTTTAGTAAGCATTCAGGAGGGTAAAAAATGAGAGGCGTCACCTCTGCTTGACTTCACAGGACTTCCTTTAAATCCCTTGCAAAGGCAAAGGTCTACCTCTTGGGCAAATGATCCCCTCCTCCCTGAGCCAGCGGACAAATCCTCCCATGGGTTCTCTACACACACTCAAGCATGCGAAGGGCAGCAGCCCCAGCAAAGGCTTCAAGCTCGGGCTCACCCAGACCCAGGTATGCACCAATTTGGAATAACACAATTGTGGAGGTCACACAATTTTGAGACACAAATACCACCGAACATAGTTTGTGCTGCACATTCAGCAGGCATTTTCGAGCATGTCAGCAGTTAGCCAGAGGGCCTGATCAAGGCTCTCCGGCAACTTCTTTGTTCAAGGAGTCAGGGGATTATTCAGGAATGATTTCTTTTGGGGGGCGGGAAGGCAGAGCTACAGACCCACCTGAGGGATCTAGACCTACTGGAGCATTGTGCTGCAAATACAGTTGAGGGCAGAATGACATAGCGGGGTTGGGGGGGTCCCCATCACTGCCACCTCTGGCTGAGAAAAACGATGGAGCCACCTTTCAGAAAGAAAGAAGGCAAAGCCCAAGATGCAGGAAGGAGGAAGGTTTCGCTCCAAGTTCCCATGCCCCTTCCCTGGACAGGACCTGCCCAGGTGTGAGTGTATTATTGATGCATTCAGAGGAAACGGGGGGCAGCCTTCCAGAAGGGGAGGAAACATGGCAAATAAAGCAGCATGTTATCCTCAGAGCAAAAAAACCAAGCCCCTCTGTTAAATCACCTGGTGCTACCACACGGATACATGCGCCGCCTGGTGCTACCAATTCAGGTGGGAAGCTGCATGTCACCTCCACGAGCTGACAGTTGGCAGGTGACCGTCTAGCAGCTACGTAAGTGCCCCATGCAAATGAATGGGCTGCGATTGCCACAAGGTAAGCGCTTTAAAAGGGAAAAGGTGCAAAGTCCTGTGGGTAGCTCAGTATAAGTCACCATAAATGGCAGGCGCTGCTAGGCTGCCTTCCCCTCACGCTCTCTCTGCCCCTCCTTTCAGCAGACACCCTTGGGCTCAGTTAAAGAGACAGACCTGAGTGAAAGGGGCCAGCTATTGCAGGTGCCTCCCTCTCTGGGCACCCAACTTGAGGCTGAAAGGAAGCTGCTTCGACATGGGCCGTAGCTTCTGTACAAACCCCAGCCGGCATCCGGCAAGCGCTGCTTAGATCCTTCCATGTACATTAATCAGAGAGGAGACACAGTCATTGGTAAAATATCCCCACCAAACCAGTCCCATCGAGTGCCCCCGAACCGTCCTGCAGTCATTTAAAGACAACAGGGCAGCTGTGTTCTGAAGATTAAAAGAGCCTCCTTGCACTAAGCTACCCACAGGACTTTGCACCAACCCCCCCTAAAACCTGAGACACCCAAAATCACTATTGTCATTTTTAAAACTCCTGGCTAGCGCTTTGAAAGAGTCTCCTGATAAACAAAAGCACCAGGAAACAATGAAGGGGCATTAGGGTACCTATATGACAACATCAGACCCTCGGAGCAGTGAGTCAGTCCCGGGGTCAGGGGCATGACACCACTGGTACAGTGGCATTGTGCTCACTTACACCAGGATGGGATTTGACCCTTGGACTCTATCTATCTTTACTGATTATTTATCAGAGGCTTGTAGACAGATTTTTTTTTTAAATGACACATTTAATTCCCACGTAAATCAGGGTCTGACATCATCAACTTGAGCTGGGCATCATGTGGACAAGCAGCCCACAAGACAGACCTACTAATGAACCTCAAACTAGAGCTACAGTCCCCCTGCCATCGCAGACCCACAGGGTTTCCCACTCCGGTAATGACTTTTCGATGTAGATACATCTCAAGACCTGGATACTCACTTTCACTTGTTGACCAAGCAGAGTTTGAAACTGAACCCATGGAGATTTTATTTCAGGGAGAAATCTTGCAGCATCTTCCCCAGGCTTTCCAGCCTGGATCCATCCTAGCTGGACTTGTTTTCACCCACTCTGATAATCATCAAAACAAGCCTAGTTAAAAGCCAGTTGCTTGGAAGTAGTGTAATTACTGCCATTATGCACTTCATAATGCCTGAGCAATTTCATTTTCGTAGTACAGGGTTGCTTTCTTCTCTTTTCTTTTTTTTTGTACTTTACTAATCTAGGATCACAGGTAATTTGTTCCACGAAGATGAGCTTCCAACAAAGACATTTACTTATCCTAACAAGTACAGAACACAAGCTAAAAATGAGCATGGCTCCAATCTCAGGAACTAAAAAGGAGCTGTTTGGATAGCTAGGAAAAATAAGCAATTTCATATTTCTGCATTATAACTGTATCATACCTAGATACTCCAGGAGAAGGTGAAACAAACAAAATGTAGCCCTCTTAGCTAAGAAAAAAACGAGGCTGAAAAGTTAATACAAATGAATATGCAACACAAACAACAGCAGGACACAGCACACAAAGCTACCCAGCAGAGCTCCCCCAGGTGAGATGGGAAAGAGAGGGTTAAGAAGAAGATGCACAGTTCCAGCAAAAACATGAGATCCAGAATTTTTTATTTCCTTGAGACTTACATGGATATTTCAACTGGAAAATCTGCTTACAAACTCGTCCCACCGAAGGCCCTGCACCACGACCGACTGGCAGATCTGCACAGCACAACTCTCCTCAGATTCCTTTACTGCAATGACAGCTGGGGGTGTTTTGAAAACCTAGAAGGCTCCAAAAACTACTGACCAATCAACACAGTGGGGTTAATATAGTGCCAGCTCGCCTTGGATACTGCTGCCAGCCAGATGCTTTTTAAAAAGACAAGGGGAAATTCATTCCTAGAAAACCAATGGAGCTGCAATGGGATTCATTTAATTCCTAGTTTATGACGTTTTCTAAATTCAATTTTTATAATACTCTCAGAGGAGGCAAGAGGGTGTTGAGTGTAAAACACAGAACTGGAACTCAGGAGATCTGGCTCTGCCACAGTCCTGTGTTACCTTGGACAAGTCACTTTATCCCCCTTTTACAGAGAAGTTATGTCACTGGGAATTGTGAGGCTTAATAAATATTTGTATAGTTCCCTGCCATTTTTGAGAGGGAAATGCAGAGAATCATTATTGTACCTTAAAAAACTCTTTTTCCCCCTCCCAATTTGGCAAACACTGAAATTGTCCTCTCTCTAGTTTAAACACTTCTTCATATACCCAGGGCTGTTTAATCACAACACAAACTAGCAGCTCACACAACATCTTTCTGCAACAAATCATCCCATTATCTCACCACTGTCATCCTCTGGTATTAGCAGCACCATGAATCTGGCAACTGTGCTGTTAGTTCACCAACCCGAAAGGGGGAGCAGAGCTGCATGAGCCTTTGTGAGTGTGTGGGAACATGGGACTTGGGACTGGAAGGGCTCTCCTGGGGCACTGAGTCCAGTCATCTGCTATCACAGGCAACCCTGGCATATCACCCAGTTCTAAAACTCATCAAGCTCCACCCTAAACCAGTCAGGTTTCTTGCCCCCACTTCTACTGAGAGCCTATTCCAGAACCTCAATCCTCTGCTGGTTAGAAACCTTCTGATTTCCAGTCTAAATTTACTCATGGCCAGTTTATCTCATTTGTTCTTGTGCCAACATCCCACTTTAGCTTCAATAGCTCCCCACCCACCCNACCCCATTCCATCCATCCATCCATTCATCCCATTCCATCCCGTTCCATCCATCCACCCTGTTCCACCCACCCACCCACCCATCCATCGACCTTTCCTCCTTTCCCCATGTATGTATAGAGAGACAAGAGAGCAATCATATCTGCTCTCATCCTTTGATCTTCCAGTCTCCTTTCATATGACAGGTTCTCCATTCCCTTGGTCTAAGAGGGCTCCAGCACACTGCAGCTTAACCATTATTTAAATGGTTTTATTATTGTTTCTTCACATGATTGAAATTTGTTCCCTGGATATATACCAGCTTTGTTTCTCTGTTTTACCTGTAAAATAATTGTGCTGTTTGCATTCAGTAGGTGAGCTGCTCGCTGTGTACGCTGAGGCTTAGCAATGCACTTGTTGCACACTATGCACACGTAATGTAAGCCTAGCCTCAAGCTGGCAACTACAGACCAAAACAGAGAGCTGGTTGTAATGAAATGGGGCCATCAAGCATAAAGCTGCATGGCAGCTTCTCGATATTACCTACACCCTGCTGCAAAGCAACAGCTTGCAATCCTGTGACTTGGGTCATTGTTAGTCAAAGCCAAGCAGCAATCACCCAGTTCTAAAATGTAAATACTGCAAAACCTGGCAAGTGTAGCTTAATCTGTTATTGTCTGATATGTGATGGGTGGCAGCTACAGCTTTCTTTAACAAGCAAAGGTTTATAATGGTTTGTAAATGTCAGGGGAAATTCCTCTTCCAGGCAAATGATTCCCAGGTTAGGAAGGGATTTGTGCCTTCTAAAAGGTGATTTTATGAGTAAACCCAGGTTATTTTAGGTGGAAACAAGGATGGAGCAGAAAGCGGGTCAGACCGAGTGTCATTTCCCAAAAGAGGCAGCTCAACCTACCCCACAGAGCTCCATTAGAGAGCTGGCCATGGCTGGCACATCCATCTCCAACAGCAGCGGCCCTATCAAGTGTCAGTATAACCCTCCACGAAGCCCAACATCATCCCAATGCTCCAACTCTAATAGAGCAGCTGGTACTTTATATCTGATCCTCTCACTGCTAAGCAGTGGCCTCGTAATCCCAGTTTAACAACAGGGGGCCAAAGAAAGACAGAAACCTCAGGCGTCTGAGACTCCGTCTGGGATCAGATTCTTCCAGCCTAAGCAGGTATGTTCCCCTAGCACTGGCAGCCTAATTCAAAAGGGAAAACATGAAACATTCTGAGAAAGATCATGTGTTTTTTATGCTTGTGCAAGGCCCTGGTTTGGCAGCCTGTCACCTGAGGTCCCATCCCACCACTAACACTCTGTAGAGAAGCTTGCCTTGACCTTCTCCAGGCACATTTACTAGTTCACTTCAGTGGAGGCAGCCATGGAAAATGCCAGTGAGCATCAACTACAGCAGTGATTTTTGGGATGTAAGCTCCTAGCCAAGACACTGACTTGGAAATATTGGCTACTAGCAGTCACAGATTGGCTAAGTGCAATTGTAGGCAGTTTTATTACACCATCCATAGCAGAACAAGAAGGGAGAAAGACCATACAGAGATAGGAGAAAAAGCAGGAGGACAGGCACAAGACGTAAGCTGAAACGTTCAGAACCCACACGGGGATTGCCAGGAACAGAGCCAACTAAGCCAAGCCTTATGCCAAGATGTACGATGGGAGGAGGACAAGCTGGGAAATTGAGAACAAGAGACATTAATCCAGAGGGAACGGAGTGTAAGGGGGAAGACAGACAGACGCACAAGCCCACGCAATCCCCACCTTCAGAGTCTTTTGTTAAACAAGCCTTTCCAAATCCACATTTTCAGACTCAAAAGAAAAAAAAAGCCTTCAAACCTGGGAGCTTGCCAAAGCTTAAAACACTGTTGCAGACTGCCCACACTTTAAATAAGCAGTAATTGAACAATTATTGCAATAGAGGAGGCTATGTGCTTCAATGAAATTACATCAGCTCATTATGGTACAGCTTCAAATCAAGTGTCACTGAAAAAAAATTAAAGGGCAAACTGACAGGAGCAGCGGGACATAGGGTACTTTTTCATTGGGTGTATTATGGTAGCACCTACAGGACCCAACCAAGATGAGAGTCCCACTGTGCTTGGAGCTGTACAGTTCTATAACCAGAGACAGCCTCTGCTCCAATGAGTTTAAAATCTAAATTCCCAAGGACTAGCAGAGGAAACAGTCCCAGAGAAGGGAGTGATTTGCTCCCCATCACATCACTGGCAAAGTGAGGAACAGAACCCAGGTCTCCTGAGCCCAGCCCAGCACCCCATTCAGCAGCCCACGTGCCCTCCCCTGTGTCAGGAATACAATCAGCCTTGGTATCTGGAGGCAGCAGAATGCTGCCTTACCTGGCTTCACTATGCCCCCCCTTGAAGACCATAGGAGCCATCAAGGAGAAATACAAGGACCTGACCCTGTAAACCAATTCACATGAGCAGTCCTCACTCACACAAACAGCCCCATTGAAGTTACTGTATCTGTACAATAGAGCTAACGGCACTTCCCAATCCCACAGGGCCTTGCGAGGAGAAACACAATAAAGGTTGTGAGGCGCTCAGACACTCCAATAATGGCAACCATACAAGTACTATCACTAACTCCCAGGGCCGTCCCACAAGATTTTGGCACCTGAGGCGAGGAGCTCAAATGACATCCCCATGCCCCTTTGCTTGGGCCAAAACTTTGAAAGGTCTCAATTCTGCCTTCTTCCTGTTCTACTGCTCTCATGGTATGGCTCTGCTACCTACCCCAATAAAGGAGAACTAACAACTTAAAATGCCTTGTTCAAAAATTTTAAGTTACACTTAACTTTCAAACGCCTAAACAGCAAATGTAACTTTTCTTGTCTGCATAGTAAACACTGGAATTTTAATCTGTTTGAATAATCAATGTTCTGCTTTCCATGCCTTCTTGGTTGCAAAGATTTGAACTGCTTCCTGAAGGTCCACAGTCTGGGCCAGGTCATGCTCTATTGACATGGTTGCAAGGTCGACCAGCCACTCCTGTGTCATTGTGGAGTGTAGATGTGTTTTTATTAACTTCAGCTTGGAGTAGCAACTGTTATGGGAAGTGTTAGAAGTATGCACAGAACAACAAAAGCATTTGGAAAGAGGGTGGTTGTCTTATTTGTGCACATATATTCCATTCTATAGTCTGCAGAAGTGCCCCCCTCTACTAATCGGTTGCAATTGGTATTTGCTCCTCTTCTGCACAAGAAAAAAGATCGGTGCATACTGGCCAATATCAAATCCAGTTAGTTTAAAGAAACAACATTGGCATGATTCATTAACTAGCCTTCATTGTTCTGTTGCATCTATAGGCTGCTTGTGGGCAGAATCTTACTATAAAGAAAGCTACAAGGCTATAAAAATGCCTTTTGTTAAGTGATTATTCTACAGGGGGGATTTTAGGGGGAGGAGAGGAAGAGACTTTTGGAGGGGGTGCTCAGGGAGCAGAAATTGCTCCTTTAAACTTCAAACCTCCTGAGCCTCATAACTGACAGCATTGGTGCAGCTCTGCCTGAAGAGTCTGAAAGTAGTGTTCCTTTCATTTTCTCAGATAACGCCCTTTAGATTTTTTTTCCTAAATCCAATGATGGCTCCAGCCATCTAGCATGATGAATAATTCGGTTTTGGAAAATGCCCGGGAGTTCTGCAGTACTTCAGAGGAAAAAGCAAATCTCTGTGAACCAAGAGATCAAAGGCTATTAGATGATCAAATCAATGTAAACCAGTAGTACTAAGCAGAAGATTTTGATTTTCTACATTGACTCGCATGTGCTCAATATTCCAAAGCATTTACAAAGTAATAAATCAGTTATAGGCCAAGCACTGGCTGAGAACAATGAAGATGTTGTTATACATTCAGAAATTCATCACACATAGCTTTGGCCATTGAACACTTTTTAGTAAAGGAAGAGAATGTTTGCCAGAAATCAGGGTTACTCTTCTTGGAAAAAACCCTTCGGAGGGGACCAGCTATTTCCACCTGGAAAGGCAGAAGGGACCTCACTTCAAGGTCTCATTGGACTCCAACACAATGGCCCATCTACCTAAGTTTTTATAAGGTCACCCACCCCCATGGTATCTGAGCATCTTCTGAGCAAGGCACAACATACAAGCGAGAGAGATTTAATTAAATCCATACAGAAAGTTTTACAAAGAGAACTCCTATGCAGTTTCCTGGAATATTTTTGAGCATGCACAAGCTTCGTTAATGGCAAATAGCATCTACGTTAGAATGTCAGTTTGATTGAGACATGGGAAATGCTTCAACTTTTGTAAATACCACTGAAAACTGTGGATATAATTAATATTGCAGGATGCCTTTGGAAATACCCACTGCAGACATTGATAAGTGACCATATACTTGTGTCCGGTTTCCTACAGCAAGGAAAAGCTATAGATTTGAATTTAGGCTTTGTTGAGGATATAACTTGTTACTCTTAAAGTGCTTCTTCTGTATAATAAAGATAAAAGTTTAGACTGCAAGCTCTTGGAGCAGGGACTATCCTTTTGTTCTGTTTGTACAGCACCTCGCACCATAGGGTGCTGGCTCCTGTGTGCTACCGCAGTACCAACAGTTAGCTATAAAGGAACCATTCACACCACAAAAACAAATGACATTGTGAAATCGGTACCATGTGGAATGGAAGGAGTAGGGAGTTTACAACAGGAGACTGTCAATTAATAATGCTGCCTAGACGTGAGTTTGGAGAAGGGTATGTCTGATGTGTTCCTGGATCTCATTACAGGAATTTCAACCAAAGAGCCACAGACATCAGCAGTCTCACCCTTGCCCAGTAAAGTGGCACAGAAATGACACCGAATTCTTGTGACCTGATTTTGACTTCATTGCAAGTTGTGGATATTCAGCAAAGGACTTAATCAATACATGAGCCTTGTACTAACTTTTTGCCCACAGGTAAGTTTCATCCTTAGTCTTCAGCACTCAGCAGGATTTGGCCCCTAGTGTTACATTCAGCGTCTCTTTAAGCTTGGTACAGTCACATGAAATACTTGCATAGATTTAGTCATGAGAGCACAGCAGCTGCTGTAGTCAGGCTCACAAAGTAAACGTCTTTTAAGGAAAGTAAACGATATTCAATGTGTTTGACATTTTCAGTTACAGGAGATGAATTTCCTTTCTGATGAGAATGGCAAAATAGTTTCATTACTGCGAGGCCCTCGGTTCACAAACAGCTCACGCTCATCTCAAAAAATATTACCCCTCATTTCAAAATTTAATGCATTTAGACAGTCATAACTGCCACCAGCCATGTTTTACTCTCTGCTATATTCCCTTTTTTACCAACTGTATACAATGCAATCACATTTCTGCATCTTTCAAAGCATTTCAAAGGCAGCTTCCATTAGAAAAAGTCACTCTATATATAATAAAGTCCCTTACATGCCAAAATATTTGTTTCCTTGGGGTTATAATTACATCAGTCACCAATATTGTGCTGTTTGTCCTAACAAACTTCTCTGCACCAGGCAGGGATGCAACACATAGCAACAGTTCTGGACAGGAAGTGAAGTATCCAATTGCTATTGCAGGTGGTACTTCGGGGAGCAAAACACAAGAGGAATTTGGTCAGAACACTGTGATTCTGCACAATAATCTAGTCTATAGATGGAGAAAAATAATATTTCTGTACACTACAAAACAGCAATAAAACCCAATATCAGGACAAGTATAGTTACTCCACAGGATCAGTCTTGAAAATAGAGTTTCAACTTTTTACCAAAAAACCTATTCAGTCCCCAAATAGGATGAGATAAATATACCCAAAGGGTTAAATTAGCTTGACTAAAAGGTAGATACGCTTTGCAGCCTGTGTAAAGTGCAAATAACTCAGTTGTGGAAAGGTCTTGAAAGATGGTTTGCCTGATTGGAAATACTGGCTGATAAAATAGGAGGAAAGTCCTTGAAGAAGAGGCCCCAGTTATCAAGGATGATTCTGATTTTAGCAAAGAAAGGGATTCAAGAAGTGGTGACCACGGCCACGTAGGTTCCCATAAATAAGGTGTAAAAAGGTGGACACTCAAAGGACCTTTGTTGCTAGCGTCTGCCCGTCCATTTGGAGATGCCAAGATGAGTATGAGCTCCTTGGGCCTAGTTCTGTTGAAAGTACCTGCCCAATACCTATCAATGCATGGTATTGTATGGGTGTGATAATTGTTTAGGTGCTTAAGGCAGAGTCGGAGCAGCTGCCTATTGGCCATTCAGCCTTTGGATTTAATAAAATGAATTTATGATTAAACTGGTGTCATGGTGGTATCTAGCATTATTTATTATTAATAATAATAATAATTCCAACACCCTATCAGCAAGCAGTAGCAATATGCGAGTGTGTTTCACAATATTGATTTTATTTTATTTACTGCTTGGGAGCTGAATAATGTATTCTTAATTTTAAAAGCAGAAAGAAAATAAATGAGTGGATAATATGTTGTGGGATTTTTGATTATTTATTTTGAAACAGTACAGACTGACACTTGGGAGCCTGCTCCTATAATTGCTACTGCTGATGAATCCAGATTGTTATAATTCAAGTCGGAGTGTGGATCTATTCCCTTATAGATAATCACCAATTTGTTCCAAAGATGTTACTTTTTGCCCCCAAAGAAGAAACTCAAATGTCCTTGGAGCACAAAGACTCATCATCCACCATTGTGTGAACTACTTTAACTTCAAGAGGTTTTGAATATCTTTGTTTCTGGGCAATTATCAGAAATAAATCAAGCCTTTCAACTCTATTAAAAGCAGAATAATCCATTACAGGCTGCTAAAATGAAAACTGACCATTGTTGCATGCAGTAGCTATTGCCATAACCACTTGATTGAGCAAAGAATGTGCAGACACGAGTCACAAGGAAAACCACATCATCCATTTCTTTTCTATTTGTATATTTTCATTACGTGAAACAGCATAGGGTCCGTTGTGCGAGAACGCAAAGCATTGGCAGTTGAGGGCAAAGAGAAGTCCTGTTTTGGGTGGCTTAGTGTCCAGTCAATGTTCACGTCAAATTCCCAGTAATATTAAGGGGAGAGAAAGGTACACATGAAAAGGAGACTAAAACTTCAGGTTTCTTAAACACAGCTCCTGCATGGCCAAGAAACTCATGCAATTCATGCAGCTGCAAACTTACTGTGAAAGTGAGGAATCCATACTGAAATCTTCTGTATGTGGCCTAGGGACACAGAGTAAAAGCATCATAACAAATGAGACAAACATCAACTATACCATAAAGGTTACCGGGGGAATGGACAGGGCTGAGGAATACAGACCTGTTAAAGGAAACTAACATAAAACAGACAAAACCAATCATTATAATGGGCCAAATTCAAAAATATGCTATCAAGATCAGCGGAGCTACATGCAGGTATCTGGGGTAGAATTTGGCCATGTGTCTGTTAATATCCTGATCAACATTCTATTTACTGTGTATTGGATGTTAGACATCAAACAATATTATGTAACAAGATTTTTGGGGTCTGTGTTTACTTTTTTTTAAAAAAAAGCCCCAGCTATACTATATACCTACACATGAAAAAAATAAAATGTTATATTTGTTGCAAATTATATTGCTGCACTGTTTTAATATAGTGTCACATTTATTGGGAATAACTCTGCCCTTTTTGGTGTTTCTCATGGGTTACACACCAGACTGATCCTGAATGCATGTGTTTTTATTTTACATTCGCTGTGCATTAGACAAAAGGAAGATAGACAAGTAACAGAACAAAGAAGAACAATGAGGGGGGGTATTAATGGCACTAATGACAAAAGAGGAGATGGGGTAAGAACATAAGGAACATGCAAGAGAGAGTAGGAGTCAAAGGAAACATTGAGTTCCAAACAGCTTTCAAGGGATTTGAATGCTCTTGTACTGTACATTTCCAAAGTGTGCTAAGCACTACCTGTGCCACTTTTCAGGTACTCATCTCTCTTTTTCTAATGGCTAAGCATCTTGGTTCTGTTCAGAATCCAGCTCCACCAACAGCTCCTATTCCTCAGCACTGTAGGGCACTATAAATAGTCACAGACCAGAAGGCTCTGCTACATTAATATGAGTCCGCATTATCTTTAATCTGTAGGTAGATCCACACAACTGCTTCTTCAGCTGGAAAACCAGCAGCCAGCTCTCTAGGTCACCACAGCTACAACGCTGCAGCCTGCATTGGGCTCTTTGCCTGGAGACCCTGTTTTCTCCAGAGCCTTTATATCCACACCAGTCTAGGTGCCTTCATAAAACCCAAAGCCAAGCTAAATTTGGCTCCAGAGGTCGTTCAGACCATTGTGCTGTCTCCGCACTTTCTGGGCTGCCACCCCTTGGCCATTAGTTTAATCAAGATGCTGCTTGGTACAATCAGGGATGCTGAAACTGGACCAGCCCCCTAAAGCATTTGTGAAGCAAAACACCATAATCAATCAGTTGCCACAAGGACTTAAAAACTGGTCTGGTTTTGTTTAATTAATACTTCTCATGAAAAGCTGAGGACCATTAAAATTGACAAACTATCTTACGCTGCTGAGGACTTACTCTACGTAGCAAAGATTAAGATTGCTGCCGTTGGGGCCATTTTGTTTGCCACAGAACCCAGGCAAGAGTCAGCTCCCCAGATCCCTTTGGACATGGTCCTGTGTAGCTCACACTATGGCCTTTTACTCCACCACTGGCTCCTGGGAACACAAACTCCCTCAAGGAGAATAACTCAAATTCAAATAGTCCACTAGCTGAACTTCGCATACACAGGTGCCAAGGAGAGGTGCAAAAGTAAAGAGGAGATCTGCAGGAAAGACTCCATGATGGGCTTCCATTAGCATAACTGGGGGACTCCCCCAATAATCCAGTCCCCACACAACACTTCTCCCATGTTAAACACCTCACCTGCTGTTAAACAGGGCTGGGATGACTCTCCCCATAAGCTGCTGTCCATTTCCTCTGCATTCCCTAGGTGCATGTGTGGGAGAGAATGGAATTCACTCTGGCTAAATGATCATTAATTCCAGTAAGGACTGTGGGATCAGGGTAAAATTTCACTGGCTTAATTCCCTTTGAAAGAGACACATCTCACATGGCTGTAGCCCGAACGAGGTGAGTGAAAGGGCCGGGACCTGTAGTCCTTATTGAAGTCCCTGGCAGAGTGGTACGAGTGAGAGAGGAGGGATGGTCTCTTTGATCCGGGTACCAACTTGGGCCTGGGGGACCCCAGTTCAATTCTCTGCTCTGTCTCAGACTTCCTGCGTTAACCTAGGCAAGGCACTTTGGGCTTGTCTGTATAGTTAGTGTGTGGCAAGCTGGGGTGTAAGCCTACCTCACACCAGCCTCCCACAAACGGCCTGTTCCCTAGTGCACTCGGATCGTCCCCATTTCAAAGGGCACTAGGGAGCTGTGTGTGTGTAGCAGTGGGGTACCCCCAGACAGTGAGGGGTCCCCCCCAGCTTGGCAGGCTAGTGTGAGGTAGATTTTCACCCCAACTTGCCCCATGCTGTTCATAGAGACAAGCCCTTCGTCTCTCCGTGCTTCAGTTCCCCATCTGTAAAATGAGGATAAGCAATCCTCCACAGGGATGTTGAGAACATAAGCCCATCAAAGATTGTGAGGTGCTCAGGTACCACAGTAATGGGGGCCAGATGAGTCCCAGGGAGAGAGAGTGAAGAAAGTCTTGAGTAAGCAAAGCAGAGCTGAGACCCCTGGGATAAGTGTTGGTGGATACAGACCCCTGATTGGGTAAGGGCTACCAGCCGAGTCACTGGAGCTGGCTAGAAAATGCCAAGGAAAACTCAACATTCCTGTCGAAAGTTCAAAATATTTCAGTCACTCTGTATGCTGGTAAAGAACCTGCGAATTTGTTTTCATGAAAATTTCACAAGGAAAAATTTCAAAACAATTTCAACCAGCTCTCCCTCTCACATGACAGGGGCCAGACGCATCCTGCAATTCCCAGCAGGGGCCAGACACTACACTGGGGTTCCCTTTTTGTAGTATGCGCAGTAGCGTTTGGGTAAGTAGAACAGAGCGCATTGAGCACCAGCACTGCTCTATTCGACTCTAACCTGTATTTTAAATGGACCAGTGCCCTTCAGAGGATTGCAAGTCCTCATGCCAAATGCGCAAACCACACATGGATCAAGCTCAAAATACACAAGGATTGTTTGTGGATAAAGGAGTAAGCACGTCAGTGTTTGTGTATTACCAGAAGCCACTGAGCCTCTGGCTTGGGCTTCACTACCAATGTCTGTCAGAATAACTGTGTTGCTCCGGGGTGTAGAAAATCCAGACCCATGAGAACTACAGTTATACCAGCCTAACCCCCATTGGAGATGGAGCTATGTTGATGGGAGGCCTTCTCTCGCTGACATAGTTACTGTCCCCTGGGGAGGTGGATTAACTACGCCGACGGGAGAAGCTGTCGTGTCAGCGCAGGTAGCGTCTTCAGTAAGCGCTGCAGCGCCGTACACGCAGACAAGCCCTCTGTTAGGCAGTAGCTGCCATTGTTGGTTGAATGATCCATCTGTTGCTTCATGCATTTCTTGTGATACACAGCACTAGCTCACAGCTGGTGTGGACAGAAATTACCTCCCGGCCCCACCACCTCCTCTTTCTCCTGGCAATGCCTGGTTCCAAGTTCTTCCCCCTAGGCTTAAGCAAGCAAAATTACACAAAACAACAGACGATTTTATCTGGAGATCGTCTCTGTTGTGACCACGTATACAAAGTGCTGGACAAGCAGTTTCTAGCCTTGTCCCAGACCTGAAGAAGAGCTCTGCATGGCTCGAAAGCTTGTCTCTCTCACCAACAGAAGTTGGTCCACTAAAAGCTATTACCTCACTCACCTTGACTCTCACTGATGGCTGAATTAGCTGTTTGTGTTTCGGCATCCAGCCTCTTAGTAAGATGAGTACCTTGCAAAACTCCACCTATGTGAACTATTTATTACTTAAGTGCATTAGCCAGGAAGGGTCAGCATTTCTCCTGCCCAGAGCCCAAGTAGCCACTTCTCTGTTAGACAAATTCAAACAAGGTTTTGCAAGGACTAAAACTATTTTACAGGTAGCATTGTGTGTGTTATTTGCCAGCAAAAGAACAGACAGCCCATTGGGCTCAGTGCAGCAGGCCAAGGACCCTGCTCCTACAGGCAAAAGAGAAAGAGTCACACATGCAAAGAACATGCATGGATCATGCCTGATAAAAGATACTTGCATATTCCATTCACTGATCTTTGCATTCTTCCATTTTTGTCAACTGAATCTTGCCACTTCACCCCAGAAATACAGGACCCTGATTACAATTCCATCCAATAAGATTACATACCATTTATGGGCTCTGCTCCACTGAAAACTTTCTACATCATTTCCTTCCAGCAACATATGGACATTGTTTACCATCACCTAATACCAGAGTCCTTTTATCTCATGCACAAACAGCTAATGTCCCATTGAGCCCAATGTGACTGCAACCCACTAGAGTCTTGGGAACATGCAAATGAGGACTAACCAGTGCCTAAGGCAGTGGGATGTTCAGATGACCAGGATCTATAAAACCTTAGTGAAAGCTCACTGCTTTGTCTGCCATGGAATGGCTATGGCATCAGTTCAGAACACAGACCAGTAGGCTGTAGGACTGACCCTTGCTAAAGTGGCATCCCAGACTCTCTGTGGACTGGAACCAAGCCTTTGTCTCCACACCATGGCTCTCCCTTACTCTTGGGCATAAGAATCTTCATGATTCAGAGAGAATTGGCTCAGCAGGAATCCTAGGTTGACTCCTCCTAGATGGTAGCCAGAGGTAGGTAGAGAGGACTCCTTTTTAGTACCTCATTCAAAGGTGGTGCAGCATCTCAGCAGGTGGCAGTGGGAATGAGCTCAGTTCCTTGCAGAGCCCTTGAACCCAGGCCCTTCAAACCCAGCGATGAGAATGTTCCGAGCCGAGCTAAACTGCTGTGCATAATTATTGGGCGTTATAGTCACTTACAACAGAGCGAATAAAGCCTGCAGCTGGTGTCAACACTCATTAGTGACCCTAAATGAGGATACAAAATAATTCAAGTGTCCCATACGAGCACAGCATGAAAAGGAATTTGAGAGACATGTCAAGTCATCCTCTTTATGCATATCTAACTGTACTAATACTTTGTTCCAGCACAGCACACACAAATCACAGCAATGAGATGGAGTTAGAATATACACCTTAATCTCGGGGTAATACATTCAGAGCCAGACCTATGTCTCCTGTTTGCTCGTGTCCAGGATATGGCTCAGTAATACCAGCATCCTGACAGCCACTGTCGGACTCCTCGCATGGCCTTGTTAACATGGCAACCGCCTTATTAAGGTTAAATTAAACCACAAGGGGATGTTTCTAGATCTAGGTGCAATAAAATCTCTATATGAACCACGAATCTGACTTAAGGGATTGTTTTAGTCTCATTATAACTTTCCTATAGATGCTGTTTTAAAGTAAAGCTCCCAGAGATGTGGATTCATGTCATATGACTTGTACCAGAAGAGATGAAGTTTATCCAGCTCTAACCCTGATTCTGTTTCCCAGCTGCTCTGTCATATGTTGTGAGGTTACATCAGCTACTACGGGAAAGGATTTTTTTCCCCATGAAGTGATCTCACTAGGGGTACGTCTTCACTACCGGCCATATTGGCGGGTAGCAATCGATTTCTCGGGGATCGATATATTGCGTCTCATCTAGACGTGATATATTGATCCCTGAATGAGCTCCTGTCGACTCCGGAACTCCACCAATGCGAACGGCAGTAGCAGAGTCGACAGGGGGAGCCGCTGACATCGATCCAGCACCGTGAGGACAGTAGGTAACTCGATCTAAGATACTTCGACTTCAGCTATGCTATTCATGTAGCTGAAGTTGCGTATCTCAGATCGATTTCCCCCCTAGTGTAGACGAGACTAAAGAGCGCTCTATACAGATCACGTGATTCTGTATGTTTTAGATATCTGGGAAATAGCAGCCAGTTAGCCATGCTGTCATGAATTTTTTCACTCCTCCTCCTTAGGAGAAAATAAGAGAGATTAAAGGCAGATAACATCATCATTTTTCTTCTCCTGTCTATATTTTACATCCTGTCAATTTGCACCATTCTGCTTTCTGATCACCACAATGCAAGTACGTTCTCCTGTTGGCATTCTTTCACTGCAAGTTGTGATCATTGCAGCATTCAGAAGCATGCTAGGTCCCTGCTATGAAGAGCGTACACTATAATATTACATGCAATACAAGTGAGAGTGACAAACAGAAGACCAGGAAGGGCTGTGTGGAAAGAACTAGGGTTATAAGTGCTAACATTAGACAGTTACTCAGTTCAGTTATGAGCACATCTTGATGGCTCAGTTACTGTATAACATGCACACGTGTATGTTAATTAACTCACTTCTGATAGGAGACCAGCAGGAGTGAGTTTTTAGACAGGATCTGAATGAGAAGAGGTGAGTGTCCCAGTGAGTAGGAGTGGGGAGGGCATTCTGGGTATAAGGGGCATCCCGGAAGAAGGTACTGAGGTGGCTTTGGGAGGAGGAAATGCAAAAGACATCAGGGTTTGCTGTTCGGACAGTGCTTTGAGTTTCTGATGAAGGGGAAGCTCCAGTATCCCATGCTACTGGAGTGTCCCTGGAACATACAGTGCTTAGCAAAATGGCCATTTTTCTATATATTTACTGCTTTCAAGAAGGTACTCAGCTTCCATCTCCAGAAGAGTCTCTTTGTGACTGATCCAACGGACGGTGCCACTCCAGGAGGTTTTGGATCGAGCTCACATCCGTGAGAAATTGATAGCACAAGGTTTCTCTATATGGTCCTCCATGGCTCAGAGAGGCGATACCCACGAAAGCTTATGCCCAAATAAATCTGTTAGTCTTTAAGGTGCCACCGGACTCCTCATTGTTTTTGTGGATACAGACTAGCACAGCTACCCCGCTGATACTTCATCCCTCCTTTACTGCTCTAAACTCCTGCAAGCCCACCACCACAGCCTGAGAGTCTGCAATACAGTGACTCAGGCTATAGGGGAAAAATTAATTCTCTTTGCAGAATTACATTCTCATCAGTTCACAGAGGAAAAGAAATAGACAATTGTTTTTTTCCTGAAAGAAGGAAAAAATCCATAAGACTGTGGAGGGGGTTTCGTTGATATTTTTTAGACATCTCTTGCCTGTGCAAAAGCAAGGACTGTGCACGGTTCTCTGCTGGTTCCCCTTTCATCATTCTCAGTGTGACAATCAATCTTGGAAAACGTTCTTTATTCCATTCCCTCTATGGAACAGCCATATCAAACACATGATAGACCCATCAAAGAATATAACAAGAGAAGACATGACAATGGGATTTGGGGGAGGTCTAATGTAGCTGAGTTGTGCTTTACAAGCCATTCCCTCTGGCACAGTTTAGGTTCAACAACAAAAAGATAGAATGTTGCATTAAAATAAAAAAAGTGAGTCAAAGGGAAAGATAATAACTTCTTAGGCTAAATGGAATCTAGGGATGCTAGAAGTGCCCCCTTGTGGTTTAATTTAGCCTTCATGACTCTCCATGTGTGCCAGCCATGGTGACAGCTATTAATTCTGGTGGCTGGAGAGTCACAGTTGCTGGTATGAACAGTGGTGATGTTGATCACATGAGTAATAATCACTGTCAAGGCAACAGATGCTGCTGTATCAATTGTTCTAAAGGCAGATATTCCTGATGCAATAGGATGGTGCCCTTGATTTAACATCCTCAACAACCACTCTGTTGGGTGACGAGGGACGCAGAGGCTTTAATAGCCCATGAGCCACAGATGGTGTAAGACCTTGAGTAGCAGACCCCAGGGCTGCTGAAGGGTTATTCTGGTAGGAAATGGATCTTCCTGTCTTGCTTTTTGGCTGCTGGGCAACTAGGCAATTAATCTTTCCACAAGACTGCTGCCATATCCCCAGGTTGATTCCAACGTATTGAACCAGGCAATGCTTGAGGAACTTTTTGAATGGCATGAGATTTTCCAGGCACTCTAGGCACAGTGCTGGTGCTTTCCAGGATGGGAGGCAGGAAGCCAACGAACACTGAGCTCTGTGACTCCACTTGCTGACAGTTAGAAGTGGGCTGGTTTATCTGTTTCCCTCAAGACACTCAGGGGCCCCAATATTTCCACAGCGGAAAAAAGTTGCCAGAAATGCTATACCCTGATGTGGCACGCTTGGAGCTAGAGCGTGTGTTTAGGTACAGCCCTGAACAAGGCTTGGTGGGTGAGCTGCATCACCCCAGGAGTAGCCCTGGGATGCACTGAGCCTCAGACACCCGTGTAAGTCACAACTCCTGCTCTGTCTCCTCCCTGCTCTAGAGGCTGATGCCAGCAGTAATCACCATTCTCTCCATGTTGGCTCAGCTACTCTGGCAGACAAGCCAGGTGGAGACAATTCTGTGCCCATCCCCAACCCTCCCCATCCATCTGCTCTGGGGAGGGAGGAAGTGAGTGGCGTAATGCCACCTGTTCCTGTGTGCCCAGATGCAAGGTCTGTCCAGCCAGGGTAGAATTAAATCATCTTCTCTCTTCCATCCTTCCCTGGGTATGTTACCAGAGTAATGATCTAACCCTCACATCATGGGGAACCTAAAGGGAAGCCATTTGCACTGCTGAAAGCTGGGACCACAGAAAGGCAGGTGCTGGAATGCAAACGGACACTGAAATGAAAACAAACAGGGAGACACCTGCAAACACTTGTTGCGCTGACATAGCTGCTTTTGTTAAGCGTGGTCTTCAGCGTTTTCAGTGTTAATGGTTCCGTTCAGAGCACCACCATTAATGCCATCTGTGCTTTGCTTGGAATAACAAAAGCACTTACGCACGTGCCTAACTTTAAATACATGCATAAGCCCCATTGATTTTTAGCAGAAATCAGGTACACGCTTGAAGCTAAGCACCCGCTTAAATGCTTTGCTGAACATGGGCTCTAAAAAGCAGCAATGGCCTATCAGAGTGCAGTGGCCTCTAGAATCTCAGGCCTATGATTGGCAACTGGATTTGAACTCCTCTGCCATCAAGGGGAATGGTTTGTCAGTCTCTTATTTCCCTATTCCCAGAATCGCCAGCAGCAGCCATCAACTTCTTTACATTAAAAATTAATGCAAGTGCACAGCTCTGTGATTCACAGTAGGATAGCAGCTCAACTGGTGACTAGAACTGAGAAATGGGGGGAGATTTGAGAGGTAACTGAATGGTAAATATTGACACCATGAAATCACTTCTCTTCATAGCACTAACTCTTCCCCTCCTCCTTGCAAACTTTTTACAATGGTTTTGTATTTTAATATTAAATGTAGCAAGTTCTCAGCCTCGTCTGTGCTGTTAGCAGGGAGCGAGTGGAGAGGAATTCTATCCGAAGCTAGTTTGATTCTTGGTTTTTGGAAATTTAGGGGCATCAAGCAGGCATGTTAGTGCTTTTCTGCCTGGTCTAGTGTCACTGCGGTTAATATTATGCTGGTCTTTTATTAGTTGTGCTGTGGTAGCACCTAAAAACCCCCGTCCTGGACCAGAATCTCACTGTGCTAAATGCCATACAAATACATAACACAGGCACTTGCTGTATATAGGTCTCTGACAATGCCTGTAGCATTTAAGTAGCTGATTTCATTTAATCAAAAGCTATTGAAAACAGTTCATTGTAATGATGCTTGATTTGGAGCTGGAGGGAGAAAAGGGAGCACTATCCTGCACTGCAGGGGCACCACTTCAGCCCATTTCCAGATGACCCTACGACTTCAATAAAGCACATTCCAAAACGTAAAGGGGAAGCCACAGGGGCACTGCTGATGGCTGTATTACCAGAGGCTCTGTCACTTCTGAAACAGGGTAGCAAAATCCCGTAGCGTGGCACAGCTCTTCTCACACTGTTTCCAGGCCACTGCCAGGTTGGAGCTCAACAGGTAGCTGTCCAACAAACGCCTCCTGAAAAACTGCGGCAGCAGCAGTAAGTGCTAGCCAAGAATTAAACCGTGATCCCCCCCAGGGCTACCAATCCTTCATGGTGCACTGACTGCACTGGGATAACAGTACAGCGCTCCAATGTCTCATTCAATAAATCATTTGCAGCCCATTGCAGTAGCCACCTAAAATCAACAGGGCTTAAACATACCATTTGAATGGGGAAGTTCTGCAGTGCCTGAAGCTGTATATTAGGTCCTGCCACCAATTTCGTATTTACTGCAAAGACAAAGTCATTCATCATTAAGTTCCATGCACACACCTGCCCATGCTAATCAAAACTTCTCCTGCGACACACTTTTCCAAAGATATATCAAGGTAGACAAAGAGCTGTCAGACTAAAATACACACAAATTAAGTCATAAATAGGAAACTCCAGACCGCAAGACCTGGCAAAGAAAAAAAACTAGGGTCCTTGAGTAAAGGGCATTTATGGACAGAGTTGGAATCATGTCGGTCAGGAAGTCAGTCAGACTGAACAGCTTTTTTGGAGCAGGATTTACCAGGCAAACCAATCAGCTCAAGCTCATCTAGCTCAAAACTATGGGCCTGATCCAGAGAGGTATTGAATGCTGAAGTCAATGGAAGTTGAGGGGGAATGGCACTTCTTGGGATCAGGCCCTAATTTCTCCTCTCCTTGGAACTGCTTAGTTTATTGTGGGAAGTTTTAGTCTTTGTATGATGTATAATCAGAAACAGAAGTCAGCAGAAAGTTTAATCTCCCCAAATTCCCTTCCTGTAGTAAGCAAATACACTGGGTCAATTAGTCTTTGTGATGTTACAGAGAGCACCAGACATCTTGATCCTCTTTGCACAGAAGTTGCAATGATTTTTTTCCCAGACAAATAAAGCTTCCTTTATCAGTCCCAGATCTTCTGGTTTTCTGTGGTGCAGCTCTCCTAACTCCAAAGCCTTACCTACACTACCAAACACTGTAGCTATATTTCTGCATTGGTGATAAGTAACAATGGTGGAAGTTGTAGAATAGGCAGGGCTCAAGCATTGTTACCACTGTGTAAAAGCTTAAACTCTGTCTTCACTGTTGCTAGCATTGATGGAGAACTACAGCGCTGAAGCTTGTCAGTGTAGATGCTTTAAAACAGCTGTAGAAAGGTCACTCAATTAGCCACGGTAACTAAACTAAGCTATTCAGAGGTGAACCATTTTTCACCAAGGAGAGAAGTATTGATCCATTACTGAGATTTTAATAAGTTTTCCTCTGATGGATTTCAATGTACAAGAAAAACAAAAGAAAAAAAAAGACAGAGCATCCAATTGCCCCATACTCAACTAAAGATAATTTTTCATTTTCTTTAGTGAGTTGGAGAATAGTAAATAATGGCTCGGAGTCTTCATGGAGATGACTGGCTTCTGGTCGACATAACAAGACCTGTCTGACTCCAAAGGGACAGGTGTTTATCTCTCAATTGGCACTTTTGTGGGAAGTCTCTGAGCAAGAGGACATGGAAGGAACCCAGATTCCCCTGTTGTTTCTAGAGGTAATTCCTGTGCAACAGGGTTGAGGCACATCAGTGGAGACACATGAACAAAGCCTGAGCTGTTTTTACGCATGTATCATCAGTCCTTGAGCCTGTGAATTCAGCTCTTTGGCAAATATATTCACATTGACATGCCCATTTTCCTGCCCTACGCAGCTGAAACACTAGCCTTGCTGTTATGATGCTCTAAGAAAAAGTACTTTAATTCATATAAAAAATGGCCTTTTTAGCTATTACTCACAGAGATAATAAGTGTAGGGTTTCAGTAAACTACTAGAGCACTCGAAGGAGAACCATAATTTGTTAATGAGAAGGCACACAGAATTTCCCCAGCTGTAAACAGAGACCAATACACGTGTGCGAAATGATCCAACAAGCTCAGCCATCCTCACTGCAAATTAGATTATTATACACATTAGCAGTGAGGATCTCTTCCAGGCCCTCCATTTGTGTTTGTTTTTCCACTCAATTTTTTAAATGCCACAGGGACACATTTATGGGGACAAAACAACAGATGATCTGGTTTTCTCCAAATATATTCCTGGGTGATTAATATGCAATGAGAAGATTATATCAGCCCTAGCTTCCTGAGGAAGGAGAAAAATGCTCATAATAAACCAAACACAACTGAAAAAAATTGAGAACCCATATGCCCAGCCCTGAGGCAGATCCAACAGAATATCAGGATAAGCCATGGCAATTGCCAAGATTTCTCTACTAGATTTGACATATATGCACATTCATCTAGCTGCTATGCAGCTTTATTTCCAATACAAATCTTGATTTAATGACTTCCCTCCTCTCAGCATTATTAAAGCCTAACTCAAGCCACTTACCAGCACTGTCCAAATCTCAGACAAATGGAGATGGATGAAAATTAAACATATAGAAAAAAATCTAGCAGGGGTGAAATTATTATACAAACTGCAAGGAAAAACTGACATTTACATAATCTGAGGGAGCGAATGCTGAATTGTGAAGTCCTCTCACATGCCACCGAGGTGTGTGCGGGGGAAGGCAGCAGCAGAAATTATCCATTACAGTTCGTTAATTTTACTTCCAGCTTCTTGTATGTGAAGGCCTTGGCCAGGTGCCCATTTCCGTGAGCCTCACAGAATGCCAACGGGAACCAGCCCATGCAACTAAAGAACATCTTGTTTACCAGATGGAACCTCTGAACGGGGACTTGAGTGTAATGGACAGAAAAGTAACTCTCTCTGGAATTGCTTTAGCCACTTTTCTCGGGGCAAATTCTGAGACCACAGGTAGGTTTTAAAATACAGAAGCAAGACGCTCCTCACCATCTAAAAATTCATCAACATTAAACTGGAAAAAATACTGGAAAATATTAGGGTTGGTTGAAAGTTTTCCATCAACACCTCCTCCACTATCTGAAAATTAAGTTTTCAGCAAAATAAAAATGTGGATGTAAAAGTGTCTCCTTCCCTCACATTTTTTTCATTTTTCAGCTGAAGTTTTCCAGTTTGGGGCTACATGGAAGGCTCTTTCCTCCCTTGCAGCTGTCCCAGAAACGAATCACAACTGATTCTCACAGCAGCTCTGCAAAGGTAGGTGTAGCAGCAGGGCTGGCTCTACTGTTTTCGCCGCCCCAAGCAGCACACCGAATTGCTGCTGTGGACAGGGGCAGCCTGTGTGCCGTTAAGGCAGCACGCATGTTTCTGCAGCGGTGGCAATTCGATGGCAGCTTGTCTTCAGCTGGAAGACAGAAGCTGCACCTCCATGGACAGCTGAACATAGAAGCTGCCGCCAAATTGCCACCGCCGCCGTGGGAACGCGTGAGCCACCGTAACAGCACATGGACTGCCCCCGCCATCCGCGGCGGCAATTAAGCATAGTGCTTGAGGGCAAAAACACACGGACTGCCGCCCCAGGCAGATTGCCGCCCCAGGCAGATTGGCGCCCCAAGCACTTGCTTGGAATGCTGGTGGCTGGAGCCGGCCTTGTGTAGCAGAATAATTCTTGTTTTAAAGTGAGGAAACTGAGGATACAAGAGACTTGCTCAAGCCCCTCAGCAAGATGATCCAGGAGGCCTTTTCCTTCTCTAGTTTACAGGATCCTACAACTACTATTAGCCACATCCAGACCATGCCTAAATGAGCCCTCCAGTTAAATGCCCTGAGGAGTAGAATTCAAGGGTAGAATTCTAAATAGCAAGTGTCACAAGTTACAAAAATAAAAGTAAAATCCAGCCATGAAGCAAATTTAAGTTCCGTCTTGGAATCACCAGAGGGAAAACCATGTGAAAACAAAGGGGATTTTTCCTTTGGCTTGAATTCATCAGCTCTGTCAAAGATTTTGAGGGCAAGCATTATGTAGCATTGGCAAGGGAACTGCCAATTGCTATTGTCACAGTTGCTATGTTCCACATCATGACCATTATTAGAGTGCTGTCTGCAGTATTGTTGTAACTGTGTTGGTCCCAGATTATTAGAGAGAGAAGGTGGGTGAGGTAATATCTTTTATTAGACCTGAGCTCTGTGAAACTCAAAAGCTTGTCTCCCCCACCAGTCAAAGTTGGTCCAATAAAAGATATTACCTCACCCACTTTGTTTCTTGTTAGAATATAGAATAATTGCTAATTCTACATCAGCCACCGCCCACCTTTGGAGATCTGCGGGAGGTAACACTGGGCACTCTTTTACCATATGCTTCGAAATCAATTAGCATTGCTGGATAGAATAAGCAGCTCCTAAACACTCAAACTCAGGATTGCCAAGATGTCACGGGAGAATATTAATGTGGTTTTAATTTATTGGGTTTCTCTGCAACCCGCCTCCACCCTTCCATACCTGCAGCCTTACAGCACTACGAGGAAAGAAAAACAGATGTGCCAATCCGTTGGTGCCACGCCACCCTATCAGCCAAGCCCAGGTCTCTGCATCTGACTGGAATGCATGAGATCAAAACCTGCCCTTCAGGACACAGCAGAGGGAAAAGCAACTTGAAAGGGCCCCAAGGCTTGACAGCTAACTGCCACCTGGGGTAAGCAGAAGGCAGCGTCGCTTTTGAAGCCATTGCTGAGAAACATTAAAAGATTAATTTGGAACCACTGGCTGACAAGTCACAAGGGTGGCGACCTGAGAGAGAGGAAACTGTTCGTAAAGAGAGAATGCTGCCCATGGCATTCCAAATGGCAGCCATTTGCAAGGCCTGGGATTTACTATAAACTGAAAGACAACAACTGGGTGATTATTAGAAACAAGGGAACAATAAAACCTCACTTATGGACGAAGAAAAGTAATTGCACCTCTGCCCACACCACACAGCAGTGTGTCAGTGTCTTGGAGCTTTGTACCTTCACTAGCGTGCTGGAGTAATTCTGGCCCCTATTCTGTGACGATGGGCATGTCTACACAGTGATAAAAAACTCCTGGCACGGTCATGGCTGGCCCAGCTCAGCCGACTTGGGCTCACGGGGCTTGGGCTACAGAGCTATAAAACTGCAGTGTAGATGTCCGGGCTTGAGCTGGAGCCCAGACCCTGAGACCCTGCAAGCAGGGAGAGCCCTGCCTGTAGCAGCACAAATGTGTACCACAGAACTGGGGCAGAATCGAGGCAGCAGGGAGAAAAGAAATCCCATGCATCACATCCAGGTTCGCGGTGATAGTCAAGATGGGAGCAGCAGCAGTGTCGTAACTTCAATGTCTGCTCTGAATAAGGCTAGTTGACGTGATGGTCAAAACACGGCTAGCCCTTGAGTACTTATGCTCCCTCTGTTGTGACATCAGTAGTAGCAACACAGGGACATTTCTGTTTAAAAAGGCTAAAGGAAGACACTCCTTCATTAAAGGGCAGGTGACCACCAAATGGTGACTCTGGAGACCTGAACTATATTCCTGGTTCTGGCCACAAATTACATGTGACTTCAGGCAAGTCACATGAATCTCTCTGTACCTCAGTTGCCTACCTCATAGGGATATTTGGAGGCTAAATTCCTTGGTGTTTTTCAAGTGCTTTGAGATCCTCAGGCAGCATATACTACAGAAATGCAACATAGCAACCATAAAACAAATTAGTTCCCAATAAATGAGGAGAGGCTCAGAGGACAGTAATCTGAAAGTCCCACTCCTAAGAGTCAAGTATTCAATCTCAGGGATGAACCTATAATGAAGAAGCGCTTCTGATAGGATGAGTCAGTGTCCTCAAGGTTTCTGCTCCAACACCTTGCCCACTGGGTACTTTTTTAGGGGGCTAACTTTGGAGAGTTTGGCTTTCTTTCCATTTAAGAAGTGGGGAATTGGAACATCTGTAGTATCTTTTTGCAAACAGATAAAGTTTGTTGTTGTTCAAGAAGACTGATCCCTCCCCCAGCACATTTTCTTCCTACTCTGGAGGTTCTTCACTCCCCTAGAGATGCTCCAAGAGACACTTCGGTAAATTCGTTGCATTAAAAAACACTTCTCCTGTAGAACGACTACTCTCCAATTTACTGCCTTCATTTCAAAGAAGAAATTTACACCTTAGTACCCCTGGTACTTTCAAAGATATAAGCAATTACATGAGAACACCAGTGCTGGTTTCAGAACCATGCGAGTCAGGAGGTCATAAGAACTCCCAGTCCTTCTAGGCATACAAAGGTTGTAGGAATTCTGCTCCGATGTGTGTGTGTGGGGACAGCACATGAAATGGTGTTGCTTTCATCAGACTGCAGACTGCCTACAGCTGAAAAACCCATTTCCTTAAAGCATTAGATGGACCATGGTCCTCACCACGTTCTGAGCCAGTCGTTGGTCCAGAAGAATAGCTTGGTGAGGGATAGAAGACGGAATAAAAGAAAGGAAAGAGGAGGATGAGGAAAACATCTTCAAGGAGGGGATGTAGAACAAAATCCGCTGGAGACATAATTCTATCGGATCTCAGATTCCCCACAAAGATGTTCACTAGAGACTTCCTTAGTGCCCAGCCCACCCCGATCCGCGGGTGTGCACTGGCAAGAGGATTTGGCCCTATGGAAAGGGCTTTCCAAGTGAAAGTTTACACAGCTGGCATTAAACGAGGCTTTGTTTGAGATATGTACTCTTCAAAGGACATTCTGATTCACGTCTCTGTGCCAGAGACCTCACTTGGGTGCACCGCTGCCTAGTCAGAAATGCATAGCCTCAGATGCACATCTATCATTTCTGACAGTCACATGCCTCTCCAGTCTAGTGGAACTGTACACCATCAGGAAGTGTAACAAGCTAGGTTTACAATACATCCGTCAAGTATGCTGACAGTTAATGGAACAAAATGAGAATTCTCGGATCATTTTGAGAAGTGTCAAACAACAATCTTACCACCAGCACCAAAACTCATCAATACAAAGTACTGGGGGCAAGACAAGGCTGTATTACTGCCACAAAATGCTGATGTTTATATATTTAAGAAGTGGTCATACCCTTTTCCTTGAGATTCAGTCATAAATTAGATTACTACTCAAAATATTTCATGTTAATTCGTTTGTACAAACAGCATTGTGCAAGATAGCTAAGCAAAAAATTATACTGCCCAATGCTCTTGGAATGGTTATAAATTACTTTGCAGAAATGTCTGGCTCTCCAAGGTTTATTCAAACTTGCCAGTGTTGTCTACATGAGCACAATCCTTCAGTTCATCACCAGATTCTGTTTACTAGACAAAAGCCCCAGTGTAGAAAAAGGCACTAGTATTGTGCTTATCTTGTGGGGTTTTTAATTGACACATTGCCTTTATCATAGTTATACCAAGAGGAGGGGGAAACTGATTTCAGAAAGGAATCACTGTCCAGTAGTCAGGGCTTTAGCTTAGGGCTTGAAGTCAAGTCCCTGCTCTGCCACAGATGTCTTCTGTGACCTTGGGCAAGTCCCTTAGCCTCTGCCTCAGTTCCCTCTCTGTAAAATGGGGTAGCAGTATTTCCCTATCTCACACTAAAGCAGGATAAATGGATTTAAGATTGTGAGGTACACAGACTCTATAGTATTAGGGGCCATATAAGTACTAATATAGATAAATCACTGAGCCAAGATCCAAATCCTCCAGAAAGAAAGTTAAGAACCAGGGTTTCATCACACATATTTGCATAGCCCATATCGTTCTCATGCAGTGAAGTACACAATGAGAGGATTCACAGGCTATGCCATATGGAAAAGTGCCCAGGACTAGACAGCAATGAGATGGATGTTGGATGAAAGCCAGACTCAGAACCAAGACTCATTTAACAGATACCATAAACCATTGTATTGTATATGCTCGTCAACGGTAGGTGAAGAAATCTTTCATCTTATTTACTAACTGTTCTTAGCGGGAATTACTATGGGTGTCATCTCTCTCTGCTTACAGCCAGAAACTTAGACCATCTGCTGTTCATTATCACCTACCAGTGTATGCATTGATATTGTAACCGGACTTTAGATACCAAGCATCTTCTTCATTTGTGTGACAGGCCTACCTTCAACACAGCAAACTCTATTATTCTGGGCCCAAAGTCTGGCCTTCCTATGGTCTCCAGTAGAGCTCCTGCCGAGAACGACTTGGGTGAGACATGAGAGGAGGAAATAAACAAGCATCTGAGCTAAACTTACACTGATCATAACCCAGACACCTGGGTTACTCTGTCCAGAATGACCATGTCGCAGAGAATCTGTGAAATGTCCACTCCTCAGAGTTTGACAAAGCTTGGAATTTGGCCGCCTCTTTTCTCACATATGCCAAGATTGTAGCTCTAACTCGGTGGTTCTCAAACGTTTGTGCGTGCTGGTGACCCCTTTCACACAGCAAGCCTCTGAATGCAACCCCCCCCCATAAATTAAAAACACTTTTTTATATATTTAACACCATTATAAATTTTGGAGGCAAAGTGGGGTTTGGGGTGGAGGCTGACAGCTCACAACCCCTCACATAATAACCTCACGACCCCCTGAGGGGTACTGACCCCCAGTTTGAAAACCCCTGCGCTAACTGTTCATAGGTGCATTCTGATTGGCTACAAGTAATATCACTGTCTGCTGATGTCATACCCATCTTTTAACTGCCTCCACTATACAGGTATGACATCAGATGGTTTAGATTCTAGGTTACAAGCATGCACCAGCAAATTCGCTAAGGGTGCCTAAAAAAGTTTCCACTCTCTTCAGTTTTCCCAATGGAACTGCATCAAGCAGAATTGTAGAAGAGCCGTCCCAGTCACTGTGGAAAAAATGGTCTGTAAGACCAGCATTAACATCAAGTCTGAAAACAGAAGAATGCATATGAACACTAGAGCAGCTCTTAATCCTTTGCAGCAGCAGAAACAAAATGCTTATAAACATCCACAGCACTCTATGGCCCCTAATACTGAGGTGTCTGATTGCCTGAATATTCACTTCACAACATTGTGAGGCATTTTACAGATGGGAAACTGAGGCACAGAAAGACTAAATAACTTGCCCAAGGTCATGCAGGAAGTCTGTGGCAGAACTGGAAACTGAATTTGGGAATCCCAAATCCCAGGCTACCACCATAACCACTGGGCTGTCCTTCCTCTCCAAGCTCCCTTTGCCAATATCCCTGTAAGATGGAGAAATACTTTTCAGAGGTGGAAAATGAGCTGCAGAGGGGAACAGTGGTTTGGTCCAAGTTTACTCAGTGAGTCCATTTCAAAGCCAGGAAAAGAACCCAGATTTTCTGATTTCCACTGCAGGGGTTTAGCCACACAACCGTGTCCTCACTCCTGGCATTGTATCTGGAAGGATTAAAAACTTTCACATGGGAAGAGTCAGTGACGGAACCTGGCAGAGATCAGGTGCATGAAAGTCTGATACCATTAGGAATTAACTCCTATACAAGAGCTTAATTTTACAATGGTAAATTAAAAATATTTTTAAGTGAGATGGAGTTGAGCTACTAAATTCAGTTCTGGGTCAGGAGTTGGACCCCAACATGTACCCATACATGCCATTCATGCCTCCCAAATTCAGAGCTGTTTGGATCTGGGCTTTGGGATCAACACATTGTTTGCTTATATAGATCTAAAAAGCTCCATAGATCCATTCTTTGTTCTGGGCAACCGTAACATAGGGCTGATATGTTCAGCACAACAATCACACAGTACAATTAAACAAAGGGTGGCTCACCTGACCTGCACACAGAAATATCCACCAGTCATAAATTTCAACTCTTCCCGTGCTCAGCCCCTGCCCTCGCCCACAGCCTGGAGAGAACCCTGCCCTCTGTAGAGCACCCACAGGTTAACAGATCTGAACTCTGGAGAAGCGAGGGAGGAAACGAGCTCCAAAACAGAACTCAGACAAAACTTCCCCAGCAGCTTGAGTATCACTGCTGATCTCAGCTGGAGCCATCTGGCCCAGGGGGAGAGGTGATTTCTCAGGTAACCAAGGCCAAATCCATTTTGTAGGTTAGACACTATGGGAACCTACTTAAATTCCTGCTATGGAGAACCCACTAAGTAAGCAGGCTACAGCATTCTGTGCTCGCTTCAGTTTCTGGGCAGCCTTGTGGTGTTGCCACATGAACAGCACATTGCAGAAATCTAATCCTGAGGTGGAAGAGACCAGTGTGACCAGCCCTGCACCAGAGGAAGGGCTGCGGAGTTCTTGTCTGACATAGATATTTAAAAAAACTAATTAAAAAGCCATCTTTGTCACAGCCTTGATCCATCACAGTGCTGGACCCGGTTCCAAAATCCCAATCAGGGCTGTAATTCCAACATCCCTATTCCCCAAGCTCAGGGAGGTGGGTTCAGACCGGTCTTCCATTACCTCAAAGCCCAAAAGATGCGGGGAAGGAGCAGAAATCCCAAAGACATGGGAAGAGAGAAATGATTCTGACAGCCAGGTGCAGCTCAGTGAACGTGACTCAGGAAAGCCAAAGCAGATGCGTATGGTGAAGTCTTACCAAACACAGGGTCAGAGATGGGATACACAATACCTCCTGACTCAGCAATCTAAATATTGTTTAGGTGTAGGCATTTCAGTCCCTCTAATAAAGGCAGTGGCCTTGCTCTGGGGGTTCCAAAGAGTAGCTATTGTATGGATCTCTGTCCCTGAGGTGTCCTGCCCAAAGTGTCTTGACAGAGTTGATCAGGAACCCTGTAAAGTAACAAGATATTTGCTGCTCTAAATGCCTGTCTCTAGGGAGCTCAGCAGCTGACATAACTGTGTGACACACCTGTTACCTATCTCCAGCTTTTGTGGGACTCTGTAAGGGACAGGGGAGGGAGCAGGATTCCACCTGTCAGCTGCTGATGATCCTGTTTCTCTTTTCTGTACCAAATGCCCTAGGCTGATATTAAAAAAGCCAAAGAATCCATTTTGTATATTGCAAATACAGTTCAATCTTACAAGGCCACATTTGCTGGAGAAAACCTTCTGCTCAAGAAATGATTAAAAAAATATTTCTGAGGATTATTGCCCAAAAAAGGGAATTTTAACACTGACATGGAAATGTGTTTGACAGCAGGTGGAAAACACGCACATGCACACACACACACGTACGCGCACACACACTCCACTCAGCAGTTTGGTTGTTAATATAAAAGGGCTTTAATGGACTCTACAATCACATTGGACCTCTCCGCTGTTCTAATTGCGTTTGGGCCTGCAGAGAAGTACAAGCCATTTCTTAATGCCTGGCTGCCCCACTGGGAGAGAAGTCATCACTGGCTGTTTAGAAATGACACTTCCCAAACACTCTGGGATGGTTCTCCCTCCTGCTGAAGTGCTTGATCTTTAAGGGATGTTGAGTTTAGACTGTTGCTATTTTCCTCATTGGAGTGCTGGGGAGATGCCAGCCAGGGATCTAGCTGGTTTGCTCATGGTGGCAAGCGGCCAAAGCAAAGCTCCATTTACTTATTTTTGTTTGGAAAAAGAAAACAAGCAAAGTTTCTCTTAGAATGTAGCTTTTTCAAAAAAAAAAAAAGAGGGTTAAACAATGGCTCCTCGGATTCATTTCATAGCTACTTCTGCTCAACCCTTTGTGCTTTTCAAGCCAATCAACTGAGCTCTCTGCAGTGTGCCATGGGGAGAGAAGAGAGAGTGTTTCAGAAAAGGCCTTAAAAACAAGCTATTCTGTGTGCACATTTCTGCTCTCCTAAGATTGCCCCAGGGCAACTGGCCAAAAAGCCCCCTCTTTCCCAGCTGCATGCACAGGGTATGATTCTGTTGCAAAATTGCTTTTTTATATTAAAAAAAAAATCCTTGTATCTGGTGCATCAGAGAAATCAGCAGCACATGAAATGGGAAGGTACATGCAAGTGCAGGTATTTTCATGTCCTACAGCTGGCCAGCAGCTGCCTACCAAACACAGCCGCCTTAAACTGCCCCAGTGCAGCAGGGTATTTAAAGCATGAGCTAGGTCGGATTTTTGCTGTGGCTTCTCAGTGTTGTTTCCTATCATATGTTTCCTTCCGTGAAATCCTCCCTGCACCATTAACTCAACTCAATACAGGAATGAATGGCTGCAGCTGAATCTGTTTAAATTCCCCCATTTTGGTTCCCATATTCAATAGCCAAGCTCCCCAAAACCCTGTTTCTAGGAACAGTTAAAGACGTGTGTCTTAGACAGAGCCAGATTCTGCACTGTGTTCCACCCCGCTGGGCTCAGAGAGGTTGCACAGGTTGGAATACAATCAGCCCAGATCAGCCCTTTGAGACAAAGAAATAACTCCAATGGCTCTCCTATGTACCTAAGGCATGAACTGAGACAATCCTTCAATGTCCCGATGAAAAGTGCTCCGAGTTCTGTACACCAGGGGAAATACAGGTCTCCCCACTTCTTCGCTTTCAGATGTTCAAATATCAAACACCTGTAGAATGTATTATTTTGAAACAAGCCCACCTCCATTTTTCTGCACTGGACCCTGAGCCACCACGTTTTTACAGATGAAATCGCTGAAATATGAAATATTAAGAGAAAAATAAAGCCTACAAGTCTAAGCCATGGGCTTCAGTCTCACAGCAAACTAATCTGCATCCCTGGGAACAGTTTGTAATACATTTTTTTTTTTTTTTACTTCTGCCACCACTTTATTATTTCAGCCCAAACTCCCAGCAACAATTCTCATTTCTCGGCTCAGTGGGACTGCCAGAGACTGTGCAGCATCTGCCTTTGGAGGAGATGGAAGATCTTAAATAAGCTATTCACCACTTCAAAGCAATCTTCCCTCTTTTGTTACCTGTAAGCAGCAACAGTGATGTGTAAAACTCTTGATTCAAACTGCCAACTCAGTTATCAGGAAATGGCACACAAAGGAAGGAAGCAAATCAGTGACAGAATTCAGGAAGGCATGCTCAGTACAAGTTCTGAGGGCTAGACCAGGGTTCAAGAGATCAATCCACTCTTCTCACAGGCTATGAGCTGTTTCCAGCTAACACTTCGTGCTCCGCATCTAACCTGCAGAATGTCAGAATCACATCTTAGTTCACTTCAGTGGAAATGCAGCTAAGCCCTTGTTTATACTGGGAGTTGAGCCACTGTGGTTGGCAGTGGTGCAGGGACACCAAGTCTACCCTAATGGACCGCAGCAGTGCACCAACTGAAAGCCCACTGACAAGGGGAATTGGGCACAACACGTTTTGTTGCTGTTCCCACTCCTACTTTCCCAGAGGCAGCACCCCCACAGATATCCTCTGGAATGTTGATACATGTGACGGTCTCCTCTAGAACCCCTGCATTTTCATTAATTCTGCAATGGCTCTTTGCCCCCCCAATGGGAACCTTGTGTCAGGTTTGCCCCAAAGAGGGGTGTGGAGTAAGAATCACACAAGGAAGGAAGAGTTGGGCAGACAGAGGGCTGGGCAGGCAGAGCATTGAGTCGCAGAGCCTGGCAGAGGGATGATGCCCCTTGTACTCCTCAGTCAGTACCTTTCTGGCTGATTCACAGCAGATGGACTCCTACAGGAGTTCCAGCAGTAAGTGTGAGGCCGTTTAAGGCCACAACACAGCTGTAACCTGAGAGTCCCACCACCATTGGGAAGAATAAGCTGGCAGGGCGTGAACAGCCACAGAGAGTGAAGCTACCTGCATTGGCAGCTCTGCCAACAGAGTATCAGCCCTACCCTTCTAAGCATGTAGGTGCACTTCCCACAGGACTATGTATCATTCCAAGCTTGTAAGCACTTTTGATGAAATGGGCATAAGGCAAGCAAACTGGCAGAGGGGAAACCACTGAGGCCGTGGAAGAACAGTGCCAAATGAAGCGAGGCTCAGATGGCTATAGTGTGCCAAGACCACAGACATGTGCCTGCTTTGGTTCTAAGCTACCTGCATGCTGCCTATTTGCAACTTCCCAGATATTTGAGACCATGCCTCATGATGTCAGCTGGCAAAGACCCACTAGATCACCAGGTGGAGGTCACATGTTCCCCCGAGAGGGAACGTTTACAGGAAGCCAAGACTTGTGCTCAAGCTCAGCCAGAAAGCCAGGTGCTGAGCATTCCATTCCAGACCCTTGGGAGCGCAGCATGCACACAGCATGGTTCTCTATGGTATACCCCAACCGCTCATGCCACCAGTAAGAGGAGCCCACAGATTCCAATGCCTTGCTTCTAGGGTATGTTCCTTTCTCCATCTGTTCTAACTGGGACCACATCTGCTAATTCCAGAAGTGTTGCTATTTCCCCTCCTTGCCCAATAACATATGTAGAGAGGCTGCTTCTGAAACAGCTAATTCCTCCCAAGCAAATGCCAAACAAGTAAAACCTGACATGGGCAGAAGCTTTCCTATCGTGACTCATTTGCTTTGGAAGCCTGAACTTGAAAAATCACCAAATTACACACTGGGAAATACAGTACATGATCAAAGGTGAGATAACCCATTTGTGCTGAGAAGGAACAGAGTGCTGATGAGGTGAAAGGTTGAAAATAAAGGGGGAATAAAAGGAATACAAAACAGAACAAACAGAACAGAAAGTGAGGGACAACATCTGCATGTTTTCAATATTCAGGAAACACTATGGAGGAAGAAGCTAGGAATTGAATAAATGCAAATGCAATACAGAACAATATTCTGACCCATCTAAGAAATGGCTCATAGCTCCATGCACATAGCAGCTGTGTGCTTACAGAAAGAGGCTGCAGCATTTGTGTATGCAAGTACTTTGATAATTTTCGTGTGTGATCATACATAAATTATTCCTCAGATGTGAGATTTTGCACCTATGATTGCAGTTCAAAATATGGTGCATAGGCACTTTGCACAGTGTTGTGTTATCACCATACAATAAGCTTCATTTTCATACTGCACAGATACTGTGCAGTGCAAGTTAACAGTTTTGGGTAGCAGCCCTGGAGGTCTCCATGCTGCCTTTCAGATCTGCTTTTGCTATTCAAAGAGACAGGAATGCCTATAAAATTTTCAAAAGCAACTGGCTTTCTCCTGATCCTGCTGCCTAATTCACAATGGAACATTAGGGTTTTAACATATCTACCAAAAGCAATGCACTCCACCACCCCTAAGAGCCACTGATTGCACTGATTTATTCCTTATATTTAAACAAAAAATGTGCCGCCACCCCCACCCCTGTAAACCTCATGCACCACTGCAGTCCTGCAATACCTTTGTCCGACATCACTCCCCAAGGATCCCATCCTCCGAGCTGGTAACAAGGGGCTGACCCCATGGACATCCTCTGTTGTTGCTGGTGGGACAGTTTTTACATGTGAATTGATCTCAGATGGGGAATTCTTCAGCTTGGCTCTTGCCATTCTAAGAGCTTTGGCTGCCTCCTACTTCCTCCTCTTTTCCCCCTGAACTCTCTCATACATAGCAATCCTTGTACTGCCTGCAGTTCAGAGCTGTCGGCATGTACCACCTTCTTCCTCCAGTCACTCTCCCCACTCGCAGCTGCTCAGTGGAACACTCCTGCCCTGTAGATTTATCTTGGTAGCGAGGGAAATTAAGGAAAAGTCCATGGTCACGCTGCTGTTATGAATTGAGTGCCAGGCAGTAAAACAGCAGAGACAACAAGAGATTCATAATGCAGAAGCCTGTATAATGGTTTCACTTCATAAACTAAAAACATATTTGTATAGTGCAGGATATCCTTTGCCTTGGCTGGCTAATTATTAAAATGACTGGATTGGTTTTATTACTTCACCCAAGACAGCAGTGGCTTGTGGGACAAAGGATCAAAGAAATTCTTCTTCATTCCTATATGTGGGGGTGCTATTCCACCCCCCCACACACACGTTTCTTTTTGCAAATGTCTGAGTGAATTTTAATGCTGGTAAATGATAATCTCAGAGGCTGAGTCCTCACACAGCACTGGGAGAATCAGTACAGGCTTCCCCCACATTGCCGTGTTTACACACCTCAAACCTGACTTAGAAGGAGCACCTCTGTGGGTGAAGGGGAAGTCCATTCAGCATGGGCCATTAAGTCCTTGGGCTGGCTACTGAGATGGCTACCATTCATTAGCACCCATCACAGTGGTGGTTTTGGTGATGTGGGCATTATCCTCATGAAACTGGACTTTCACTCATCAACCCCACTGCTCCCTGTCCCTTCAGCTACCATCAGTTGCTAACAGCTTTCAGACACTACTGGTTTAGGCTGGATTCAAACCAGTGACTTTTAAAGTAACTGGCTCTTTATCCCACTACCAATGTAACCTGTGCTTCTTTGGTTAAAATATAACTTTGTCAGGCAAGTTCTCCAAGGATGCTGAAAAGTAAATAAATCTTAAATATTCATAAAAATTGTCACTCACACTTTAGTTATCATCCAGGAGGTTCCCACTGATATTCCTCACTTCAGATCAGTTTGCAACGCATCGAACAACAGGGGCAGGATGGCCTGGCTGCCTTCCGGATTCTAGTAAAGAACTCTGCCCGGGTTAGTGCGTAATTTAAATACTTAGGCCAGCCAAGTGTGCGGTGGGAGTTTCAGCACCAAGGACAGTACTGAGGGCACCTATTGAAGAGTTATATGACATGCCAGCTCTTAAACAGCCCCATACACACTTTGATCATCCTTACACGGTAATATTTCAGTTCAAGCCTTGTGATTAGTTTCTTACACTCATACTATCTCACTCATTCCTCACATTAATTGATTACATATTCATAAGCATATACAATCGGTGATATCAGGCTTTAAGCAAGCACCTAACATCAGCCGAGACTTCCACTGCTGTTTGCGGTTTTGACAGGAAACTGTGCAAACGGTACTTCAAGAGCAAGGTAAGGAAGCTGTTCAAACTGCTTGAAAGGGCAGATGTGGGGGAAAGGGGAGGCATGGGCTTCCTCTTCTCCCCATGGAGCAGGAGCTGCTGCTGCCTGGGGGAGGCCACGCCATTCCAGGGGCCGCGTATGGCTATACTGCAAACTAGGCATTTAATGCTTAATTATACTTTGCAAGCCCACTACAAACTGCTGATTTCTCATTTCAACATTCACATTAACCTGAGATCACTGCTGAGTGGCAGGGTGGAGAAAGAAGATGGAATTGTTCAGAAAAAGTCATGCTGGGTATAACAGTTGCTGAAAATGTGACTGAAAAGAGGGGGAATTCTCATTAGATTCGACTGAATCCATGGCAAATGCATCATTTAATATTTTCCTTTTGTTTAAGTAGTTTCCAGTATTGGCTGCCAAAACTCTTTTTGTGCAGCCATTTAACATACTAATAATAAATGTGGTCATGCATGTTAGATCTACTCAATGAAACAAGAGGGCTTTAAAAATTACTATGATAAATGCATTTGGTATTTTGACATATTAGCAAAAGCTGTGAGAGTGGAGAAATTCTCTAAAAATCAGAAAGTATAGCAACTTCAAAATAAATCTTTTAACAATGTGGAGCCCTAAGTAAGCTATATAACCTATAGCAAAACTTTAAGCAATGACAAAGAACTTTTCTTTATACACTACATTTTGCTAGAAAACTTTTATGCAACTGAATTCATTAGTATTTAACTTGTGGACATTTATTTTGCTCTTACTTGTGTTTCTCCATGGAGGCTGGTTGGGTTCTTTGTCTGAAGGAAATTGATATTACAAACACTTTACAGCGCTGCAACTTTCTCGCTCAGGGGTGTGAAAAAAAACACCCCCTGAGCACTGCAAGATAAAGCGCCAGTGTAAACAGTGCCACAGTGCTGGAAGCGCAGCTCCCAGCGCTGCAAGCTAATCCCCCCGGGGAGGTGGAGTACATGCAGCACTGAGAGAGCTCTCTCCCAGTGCTGGCGCTACAACCACACTCACACTTCAAAGTGCTGCCGCGCCAGCGCTCCCGCGCCACTGCTTTGAAGTTTCGAGTGTAGCCAAGCCCTTAAAGAAATACTCTAATTATGACTCATTAGAGTAACTAATCTGAAACCGGAAACTGGCCTCATGCCTCAATTTGAATGTAAACTCTATTGAACAGCCGGAGAATTGGATTGTTTCCCCCACCTGAGGCCCACTGCTATAGTAAAATCTTCCTTTGGCTCTGCTCAGAGGCAGATGCCTGGCTAGCTAGAAATGTGCTCTGTACGAAGGTCAGTATGGGCGACATCTCTGGTTTGGAGGCATCAACAACAAAATGGAGCCATGGGAGCCAGTTTTCTTTTGCAGCCTCGGGTCAGTGAATGCGCCCACGACACACGCACAGCTCTGACCAGATCAGTAGCCTAGCCCTGGAAGGAAGGACGTAAAGTAAAATTAAAACATTTACACACGGTTTAAAATAACTAATTTGGAGAGAAAAATAATCAGCAAATCTTAAGCTTCAGGCTGACGTCCAACAAATCACCTTAGAAAAACTAAACTCCTAATCTGTCTTGTAGGACTGCTGGTCTTGGCACTGGGAAGGCGACTGGCACCTACTAAGAGGAGTGCAGAGCTCCAGGGTAGATTCATTTGGAATGTGATGTCGTTTGTGGCAAGCAGTGCACAAAAATCCAGTCTGGATTTTTACCTACAACAGTCACAGCAGTGAAACATGCTGTCTAACTCAGGACCTCATCCAGTGCCCACTGAAGTCACTGAAGAGATCCTCATTGATTGCAATGGGCTTCAGATCAAACCCAATGTCTGCAGATCTCCCTTGATATGATCATTCATATGGAATGATGCAGACAGACATAGTCATTTGAATAGTCTCATATCATTCCTGCTCCCACATTATAAGAGTATTATTATGTCTTCACCCACACACAGCAATCTACATTTACAAAGAGTCAGCACAGAACAGCTAGCTGGTTTCATAGCATAGGGTCTACAAAAGAATCCATCACTGTCAACTCATGTTCATACTGTCACTTTGGAATATGCTACATGCACAGTCATCACAGTCAATCTTCTTTGCGTTGGCATCATGTTCATGGAGAAGGTTTTGCCTCGCTTTGCTGCACAACTGCAAAACTGCACCCTATTTCACTTAATGGCAAGCTTTTCAGCACAGGAAATGCGACTTATGTTTGCAAAGTGCTTCAAATTTAACAGTAACATGCAAATACGTAATCACATTTAAAATTACTAAAAAGATTTCAAAAGCTGGTCTAAATCTTTCTGTGCTACCCATTTGCTCAAGACTTTTGCAACAAGTACACACCACACTGTACTGGCCATTTATTGACCAGGTATAGTATCCTGAACTTTCAGAATATATTTTGCAATGACTTTTTCAAGCTGTTTGTGAAAGCCAGTGCGCAGCCCTGCAAAAATAACTACAGACTCTTATCGTTTGTGCTCCAGCTACTTGCTGGCTGGGTTCTGGAAGTAAGTTTGCAAATGAGGAACTGTGTAAAAGCGCACGGTATGCACAGAGAACAGTCTTGATGGCTGAACTTGCAGAAAGCTTCCCACTCAGCATGACAGCATTTCTGTGTCTGCATTGCAAGAACTTTTGAACACCACATCTGATCAATTCCAAAATTTCAGGAAAAGTTCTAGGCACCAATGGCCAGAACTCCATTCATTTTATTGGGGGGTGGGTTGGTTTGGTTGTTTTTTTTTGGTGGGGGGGGGTAGATCAGAAAACTGAAAAAGTGGAAAATGGGAGGCATATGGAACAGTCATTGCTTCAAGGACCTCTGCAATTGTCCGTATATCAAACACAACTGGTGGATGGCACCACTAACACCTTCCAGTATAACAACATCCCTGTTTATCGTCCTGATTGAGGTTATCATGTTGGACATTGAATTATTTACTTCCCAGACAAAGAAGAAAAGGGAGCTGAGGGTGTGCGCACAGCCTCTGGTCTGGGGGGAAGAGAATGGAGGACCCTGGTCTGGGGGAAGGCAGGAATGGGGAGCACACAGAACTTTTAGCACAAGGGTAGAATGGGGGACCCTGGAATTGGGCAGAGGGGCATAGTGGGCACACAGAGCCCCTGGGGGAGACTGGGGATCCTGTTATGGGCATGGAGCGAAGGTGGGAGTGGGGAGCACACAGAGCCCATACCATTGAGGAAGAAGAGGAGAAATGGGGTATTAGAAGCGTAAGTCCCATTTTCAAAAGTGACTTTGGCACACTGTTTTTTAGCACTGAAAGACGCCGATAGGCAAATATCCAGCAGGATTCTCACAGTTTTCAGTGTGAAAGATGAATCTATGTAATAAACTCTGGTGAGTTTTGCAAACTCGGAACTCAGCTCAGGGTTAGCAAAAGTGGAGGCAGATCTAAGCCACAAAGTTTGGATGTAGAACTAAGATGCCACAAAATTTGGGGGAACAGTACATGGATCTGGGAATGTGGTTTGGACCTCATCTGTAGTCAAAACATTTGCTAAAGCCCATAAATCTTTGGTGCAAGCCTGGGCCTGGTCAATCCAAACATTTAGGGGTAATGTCCAAACCAAGTGAAACTTGCTTTCACACATGGCTTACCCATGAGCTACATAAAACCTGCTGCTTCCCCTGGGTTTCAGTTGGAGGTTTTAGGTGCATTCCAAATGAAGTGACCAGATTCTGAACTGGTATAAACCAATATTGTTCTGTTGAATGCAATTATGCCACTATATACTAGCTGAAGATCTGTCTCCAAAAGTCAGAGTGAAACTTGGGAGGGGAAGCGGAATAGAGACAAAGAAATACCCGGCCTTAGAGAACCTCATGAGTTTACAAAGCTTTAGTGGTGTCGTCATCCCAACAAATCTCTGGGGTTAACAAAAGCCACTACCACAAATGGAAGTTTCTAATAGGGTGGAAAGAAGATTTTCTGGCAGTAAGAAGCCGGGAAACATTAAGAAACCAAATTTTAGGCTGAGCTACTAGGAAAAATGACATCCAGACCACTGAAATCTTCAGTGAAAGCTTGTACTTTCCAAGATCCTTGCTAAATAAATCAAGGCTTATCACAGAAGCAATCCAACCATTCTCTGGCTTTCAGCAATCAGGCTTAATGACTGCTTAAAGTACCACACATGCTTTGGCATCACTTTAACCCCTGAACTCGAGCTGGTTATCATCCGTATGATAAAATAACTATAAATGAATTATTCTTCCATGTAACATTTGTCCTCGTGGTTACAACAAATGAAGCACAGAAGCAACTGACAGGAAAAAAGTATGCACAACGTAGTCAGAAATATGCAATTCATCAGCAGCACATTGGAAAACCTGAACCTGCTAAAAAGCACAATTTGCAGAGATGTCTAACTATTGCAGAGCTCTGTTACTGCAACATATAAATTGGAGCCCTTGCACTTACCTCACGCTGGGGAATATATTATCAATAGGCAATATCCTCAGATGTGCTAAGGACTCACAAAGTCTCCTCAGAATCTGACCCATTTGGCATAAGAATCTGGATTCATGCAATTATTTTTTTAAACAGCTATAGGGCTCTCTCCTCCAATGGATGCCATGCACAAATGGAAGAAAACACATCAGTGTGCTTCTTAGATTACTGTGGAAATATTTTCTCTCCTTGGAATGTATTATTATTGTTTTTAGGAAAATAACAGCAGCCCCTGCAACCTCCAGTATGGAAGCATACTTCACCCCTGTTTGCTGCACTAGGAGACTTCTCTTTCTTCATGCTGGGATGTGTGCGACTGGAGTAGATATTACAGAGTCAATAGTAGCATGTTTTTAATATATACAAGACACAAAATTATGACAATCCGGGTCTTTAGGGACATTGTGGTTTGCATTTGGAGAGACAATCTAAAGCAGCAGAAAAATTAATGTTGGTATCTATTCATGTGAAGTTCAGCCACTGGCAGAAATGAGTCAGCGTTCGCACTTAGAGATCCTTCATTCCAGTGTGATGATTTGGGGGAAGTGGGTGTGTTTTGTGTTTTAAAGCACAAACCTTAGTGTGTTCTCTTGTTTAGTTGGAGGAAAGATCACTAGGAAGTTCTCTATTACTTGAAATAAAAACATGTTCTCCTAGACACAGCCTTCATGCAATTTTCCACCTCCTGCTGGAGCATCAAGAAACTGCAGCAAAATAGCACCTAACTACATCCTAATCACAGATCTACCTAGCTACTCCAGAACTGTCGCCTTCTGGCCAAACTAAAATCTTCACCCATCTCTCTGACATCTCTTTGTGGACATCTAATAGCTAGCGCAAGCTCAACGTGGCTGAAACAAGGCACTACGATACCACAAATAAATAATAAACTATACTACTCTGTATTCCTGCAGCGTACTACCTCCTTCTGCAGTCCCAGGAACATCAGCTAGTCAACTCAATCTGTATCATAATATGCTATAAGTCTTCATTATGCCACCGCCTATTGCAGCATCAGGGAACTGCCACAAATTCATATGATTTGCACTGCAACACAGGATGTGTGTGTGGTGTGACATGGAAATAGAGAATTTCCATGGCCTTTACTGGAAGTTGTGTGGCTACTCAGCTGAAGCCAGCTGGTGAATGTGACTTCAAGAGAGACTTTATTGCTTAGATGCTGGTAATATTTATTGGCAGAGAAATTTAACTTACTGCTGTGAATATCTGATAGGGAAGGAACCACTCACGAGATTCTGCAGAACATATAGCCTCCAATAAACCAACCGACAGTGTGAGAAAGGATTGATATAAATCAATGCAAAAGGAATTTAAAATAAAGCAAGGTCTCAACGTTGCAGGTTATAAATGTCCATGCCTGCACTGGATGCATGCAGGGCAATTGCTGGGACAAAAGGTTGGAACTCTTTATTGAAGGGATAGCTCCCCCAGAGCACGAGACATAGGCCAGGTCTACACTGCGACTTTAAATCGGTTTAATGGCCGATATACCGATTTAACACTGTATCCGTTCACACGACGTCGTCATTAATATCGAGTTAAACGGCTCCTTAAATCGATTTCGGAACTCCTCCCAAACGATGAGGAGTAGCGCCCTAAATCGATAGTGGATAACTCGAGATCTTAGGCCGTTCATGTGGAGGAATCGACGTTATTGGCCTCCGAGGCGGCCACCCTGAGTGCAGCCACTGACCGACCTCTGCGAAAGCAACTGAACTCGGATGCAGCGCGGCAGTTGTAACAGGAAAGCCCCGCAAACTTTGAATTACATTTCTTTCCCTGGCCCGACGTGAGCTCTGATCAGCCAGCGCTGGCGATGCCAGTTAAATCGAAAAAGAGCTCCAGCATAGACCGCTACGGAGATACTCAGGTTCTGATCGCCTGAATGGAGACAAATCTGTTGTATCCAGCTCCGTTACAGAAACACAAAATGCCAAAGCCGTTTGAATAAAAAACTCCAGTACACAGCGGCTGCTGTGAACAAGTGTAACGCGGAAGCCAGAGACTCAATGGACGCCTTCATGAAGGGAGGGAGGCGTACAGCGTACTGAGGACTCCAGCTATCCCACAGTCCACAGCAGTCTCTGAAATTATTTGCATTCTTGGCTGACTCCCAATGTCTGTAGGTTCAAACACAGTGTCTGGCGTGGTTCAGGGAACAGCCCTCAGTTATTTCCCACCACCACCACGTGAAAAAAAAGGGAAAGTGCTGTGCTATGGCGTTTGCCTCAATGCCCCACTCCAGTTGAAAAAGCGCCAAGGACGGTTGTTCTGCTTGCACTTCACAATAGTGAGTCGGACGTGAGGCCGACCCAGCTACCACCCGTGGGCAGTGTTCTGCTACCCTCAGGGCACTGTGCTCTCAACACGGAAGTGGGAACTATGCGGATAGCTGAGGCAACAGCTACCCACAGTGCACCGCTCCTGAAATCGATGGTAGCTTTGGACCATGGACGCAAACAATCGATTTCGGGATCCCACTGTGGACGCGCTAAACCGATTTTATTAGATCTGTTTTGTAATATCGGTTTAAGCTAATTCGAAATAATCGTGCAGTGTAGACGTACCCATAATAGCCTCTTCATTTCTTATAAATCCTACATTTCTCCTCACTCTCTTCCCCCCACTCCTGACTCACACAAGACATGTGCCAGACACCAGGATCACGGCTTTGTAAATTCACTGGCCCCAGCTACTTATTCCCCACAGCAGGATGGAGCGCTTGGTCATCTCTAATTTGGCCAATTTCTCCAGAATTCTGCTGGAGGAAAAATTGTAGCCCATATTTATGGCTCTGAAGACATTTGCTAATGGGAGCAAGTAGCTGCAGCAAGTAGTTTAATAAGTATCCACACATCATTTCAGAGGAAAGTCAATTCTAAGGGAAATGAGTATGCAGGAGGAAAAATATTTACCTCATTCTGTATCAGCATCTTAGCAAGGATTCCATCCTACCCTAGCAGCGGAGAGAATCGCACTGCCTGCTGCTCAGCAGGAATCCCTTAGCAAGTGTACACATGCGTAGCTTAACAATTGCTTCTGTCCCCTGGCTCTAGCCGGGTGATTTGCGGAATAGGGTGGGGAATGAGTGAATCTTATTCATATAGGTGGTAAAGAACAGGGGCAGCTCTAGGCATTTTGCCGCCCCAAGCACGTGCCTGCGGGAGGTCCACCAAAGCTGCGGGACCAGCGGACCCTCCGCAGGCAAGCCGCCGAAGGCAGCCTGCCTGCCGCCCTTGCGGCACCAGCAGAGTGCCCCCTGCAGCTTGCCGCCCCAAGCACGCGCTTGGCGTGCTGGGGCCTCGAGCCGCCCCTGGGAAGAACAATCCTGCCTAGACTAGGGATGGAGGGCATGATGGAGGGAGGAGGGAGGAGAGAGAATGTCCAGGATTGACATGGCGTGGAGTCAGAAGTGCTGGAACTAGGGGTGCTGCTGTACCTCCTGACTTGAAATAGCATGAACAACCCAAATATATGGTTTTCCCCTTCAGCACCCCCACTATACAAATTGTTCCAACACCACTGTGTGGAGTGCTATAAAGCGTACTGACCTGACCCTTGGGGTGATGTCATAACCCACACTTCGCAGCCATGAATGCACTGGGGCAGCTGGGAAATGCCAGGCAGAAGAGGAGAAGGCAAAACCAGTATCACATAGATTTGCCATCATTCCCATTCTAGGGTGCCACTGACAGGTGTTACCAGAGCAGACTAGCTAGGCAGTGGCTCCAATGCCACAGGTTATGAGTGTGCACATAACAGCTGCAAGATGTCACTCAGCAAACAGCCTGACACTCACAGGACAGGGAGTTTTCACAAGGACCTTTCAGCTGCCATCTGAGTTATGTAAATCTCCTCAAACTGATAGCAAACAAACATCATGTATTTGAGTATGACACACAACAAGTTCAGGGAAATGAGTAGAAGCAGTGAGAAAAGAAGCAGAAATGCTCAGACAGAATAGCTAAGCAATGATTCTCAACAGGACAGACAAACAGAATCCTGCTACTGCTGTGGATTTCACAGAGAGAGTCAGAAAAATCCTCCAGGGTAAGGAAGGCAAATGACAAAACTTTGTAGCTTTTTATTTTATTTAAAGTGAGTTTATGACACCACTGTGGGTTCGGTTCTGGTGGCTACAGTATCAAGCTCAACAGAGTGAAAGTCACCTCTGCTACTTGCTTCAGATTTAGAGTCTCTAGGAACACATAAAGCCCGAGGATAGTGACCACACAGCCATTTTACAAGGTCTACTCTGTTTTACAAGTTTTATTACAGTTACAGTTAAAGTTATGATCACTCAAGCATATAGAAAGGCTAATCTTGCAGCATAGGGTCACAATTCTAAACCCCGTAGACTTGTGGCATAAAGTCATTCTTTGGTCACTTACTTATGTCAAGCATTTCTTAAGCCTATGGTCTAGTACAGCTAAGTTAAAATCTCACAAGCCTCAGCCTGTAGGCCTTGCATTTCAGCCATCCTTACTTAGAAGTTGGCCTTCGAACTACTGATAATCTTATTTATCTATAATCCTACAATTTAACTGTATTTACCCCACAGTGATTATATATGATGTAGCATGTTAGTTAATCATAAATGAACAATAAAGTAAAATCATTGGCTATGGCTTTGACCCAGTTTCCTCTCAGTTCCAGACAAGTTAAGGGCTTTGTTTTGGTGTGTTATTTAAAGCACTGCATGTGAACTGCATTTAAATGTAAGCTACATTTTATAGCTTGTATTCACTAGGCATCGCCATGGCCTTTCATTGTGCTGTGCAGCTAAGGCTAGAGCCAAACACCACTGAAATCTACAGAAAAACTCTCATTGACTTCAATGGCCTTTGAGTCAGATCCTTCCTGTGTCCCAGGCAGGCAGGCTTGAGCTGAACACCAAATTGGTATTACAGTAGCACCCAGACCCCCCGTCAGGAATGGGGCCCTTCCATGCTGCGCTGTGTACAAAGATGAATAAAGAGCCAGTCCCTTACCTGAAGTGCTGGGACACTAATGCAAATAATACTAATAGAGCACAAGAGCGAAGGAAAGGAAAGACAAGGGTAATGGGACTGGGCACGTGAAGGGTAAACTAAGGGTACAAGGGTGACTGGCGTCTGGTGGTCGTTAGCCTGTGGCTCAAGGAAATAGACAGAGCAATTGCGCCAGAGGGGTGTTCTGGTTCTTAACATATTGTGCAATGAGCAGAGGCAGAAAGGGAGACATAGACAATGTGCCCAAGGCATTTAAGTCACATCGTTAGCCAGCAAAGAGTTCCCAAACAGTTGCACTTTTAAAGGGCTGCTCTCTCTTTAAATTAAAGACTGTGTATACACACTTCAGTGGCTGAAAGTGCAGTTTCCCCTGGTGCTCTGCTGATCATCATGCCGAGCTCACGGGAGTGGAAATTATGCTCTCTGCTGCATTGGTCCCTACAGTTCCATTCTCCCACCAAGCTGCTGAGGCTCAGTAAATTTCTTTTGTACAACAAGCCACTAAAAATTCACTGTAAACCAGAGTGATCTCTGCCCATTGTGATTTGCCTTCTTGAGTATGGGCCTTTTCCCTCACATTTGCCATCTAAAAATCAACATCACCCACACTAAGGGCTGACTGATTTTACCAGCTCTAATTATGCTCTCAAATAATATCCCACTGTTTCCTCATCAGTGATCATGGAGGATAATTGTTTTTATCCACCTCTGCGGAGCACTTTAAGATCTATGGATGGAAAATTCTGTAGGAAGTGCAAAGTATTATTATTCAACTGCCATTAAAAACACTTCAGGGGAAAGTACAGAACCTTAGGAGACAGTGATTAACATGAATGGTTGTTGCTAAAAATATGAACCATATTAGAGACTTGAGTTTCCATTTAGCAGCCTACAATGGTTCTGTTTACAGCACGGTTAAATGCCAGGGCCTCTGTCTAGGTGCCCTTTGGAAGAACAATCACCTCTAGTGATTTGCACTCTATGATGATTCCCCTCCTACGGGGACACAGCCTTAAACCATTTGTGGGAGAGAAGCTAGTCCTGTCACTTAACGCCCTTCTGAAACGCAATCAGATACAGGGCGACAAGAGTGGTCTAAGACTAAATAGAACAGAATCTGTAATTTGATTATAATAATAATCTCCCATCGTTCTGAGGCACTTTGAGATCTTTGGATGAATAGCACCACACAAGTATTAAGGCATTCAGGACAGACCTACATGCAAGCATCAACTTAATTGGCTAAATGGCATTCGTTCACTTGCCCTCTGTACTTTTCTGCAGCTTATTCTGACAGCACAATTGCAAAGCCCTCAGAGAACAACTTTAAAGAGAAAGCACCTGGCTCTTGCCAATTGCAATGGGGCACTACATTCTGAAACCTGCTTTCAAGCACTATAGTGTTCCATTCCATTTGGTTTAATACATCTTATCAGTGGATTTTCAGTTCGTTTTAAATGATTTACCAGTGAATAAAGGTTTACATTTCCTGCAGGAATACCACAAAACAGTTATTTGAGAAGACAGCATCAATACCTAATGAGCTGACCACAATTGAAAGTTATTACAAGAAATGGCAGAAGAATTAGTGACTAGGCCTTTTTAAAAAAAAGCTTACAGCATCTGCTGCCCATTCTGCCTCTTACACTTATGAGTTAGGGCAGCAGGAGTTGTCAGGGTCAACCCCAATTAGTTACACAGAATCACGTATGGTAAGAGCTTTTCCACAAGGTGCTGCATGTCACGAGGAGTGAATCAAAGCAGTACCAACAACAGAGGGGGGTGAGAGTTATACAGACAGAGCAAAAAAGGCCGAATTGGGCTAAAACAAGACTTATCTTGTGAGCCTCATTGGATCTCCCTCCAGGCAGAGAGGTCTAGCAAACTGGGCTTGAGTCTGGGAATCAGGAACTCCCAAACTCTGTTTCCGGCTCTGCTGCTAACTCAGTGGATGGCCTTTGGCAAGTCACTTCTTCTCTCCAGGCCTCAGTTTCCCCCAACCCAGGCACCACTCTTACCTACCTCATGCGGGTGCTGGAAGCAGTGATTCAATGATGTACATGAAGTGCTTTGAGAGTCTCGGCTATAGAGGGGCAGACACCCATTGATGTTAATACTTCAGCAGTTGGAAACAGCAGAACACTATATAAAAAGAGGCTACATTTTATCACGATATATAATGCGTTGGCCAAATACCCACTAATGTCGGTCTTCCCCCCAGGTGCCAGGGAGTTGCACAGACCAACCTCCAATGGTGACACCTTGAGGTCACTGGGATTAGCATTGCGCTAATACTGAGGAGTCCCAGTCGTAGGCCAGGGCCTCACTGTGTTAGGTGCTGTATAAAGACTTCTCAAGTCTTTATTAGCCCACCACTGTCAACCTGTGTAGACAGGAATACTTGCAAGGTCCTCCAAGTTTCACACCCATTTGGCCAGAAACAAAACACTTCAACCAAGAACAAAATACTGGATCAGAGAAACTTGGAGAGAACCCCAAAGAGGTCAGGAAGACTGAGTCATTTTCCCTAATGCTTTTCAAGCTACATTTATTCAAAAGCATTTGGAAAAAAATCCCATTCACTGCAACAGCCATTTGATCTTGTATTGACATTATGCATATCTCAAGTTAGTGCTAATGAAAAATTTATGAGCCATTGCAACGTGGGTTCTGTGCAAAGATTGCCTCTGGATCCAGATCAGTTCTCTTCCGCTCTCCTGCGACTGCAGTTTGTGAGGACTATGGTGTGATTTTACTCACTGTGAGAGAATCCTGGCTCCTCATCCACAAACTCACATTCAATGTTCTACAATGTCAGATCTTCCCCGAAACATCCAGTGTGCCAGTTTCTAACCATGGGGAGGAGAGCAGAAAAAAACCTGTGAGAAACTGACATTCACCCTTTCTCATCTTGAGTCTGCTGAACACCATGGGGGGGATAGCTTGGTGGTTTGAGCATTGGTCTGCTAAACCCAGGGTTGTGAGCTCAGTCCTTGAGGGGGCCATGTAGGGATTGAGGGGAAAAACTGTCAGGGACAGTACTTGGTCCTGCTAGTGAAGGCAGCAGACTAGACTCCAAGATCTCTTCCTGCTCTATGAGATAGGTATATCTCCATATATTACTTTTTTATTATTTCATTGACTGCAGCAGCAGTGCCAGTGGGAACTGATATCAGTGGAATGTTAATGGGCAACACAGCAAGGAGGTATCAGCAGAGAAAGGGTCAATGTCAGTTTATCACAGATAGTCTCTCTTTCTTCCCCTCCCACCACTTAAAAACTGGAGCACTGGAAGGTTTGGGAAAGATCTGACATTTTAGAAAGCCTGGATGAGGTTGCAAGGTTTATTTAGTGATAGCAAAGGGGGCTGGAAATTAAAGGAGGTCTCTAAAGAATTGGGTTGATGAGTAGGGAAAAATAATTACATAAAGTGAGAAAATATATACAGAGTGTGCAGATAAGCAGGAGGGAAGGGTGTGTCTGCCAGCTTCTGATTTCAGGTGCATCTTGCTACTTACTCAGAGTTCTCCACACAGGTATCTTATGCTGTTTCAGGACTTCTTCTTGGTGGGGGAAAGAACATCCCATTTACAAAACAGGGCTTTCCTAGTATCAGAGGGGTAGCCGCATTAGTCTGGATCTGTAAAAAGCGACAAGGGGTCCTGTGGCACCTTATAGACTAACAGAAGTATTGGAGCATGAGCTTTCATGAGTGAATACCCACTTCATCAGCCGCATGTCTAGAGTTTTCCTAGCAATCCAGTAATACAACTAGGTTTTTAACAGCTTCATTCATGAAAACAATATCCTAGCACATTGTACAACATTCAATAAATATCATCACAGAGCTAAAGTAATAAAATAGCAGAGACAGCACATGTGTAGGCAGTTTCTGCAAGGAAGCAAAGATGTTCTGAGCCATGATTTAAAAAAAAATGGGGAGTCAATGAGGTGAAGTGATATAGGGAGACTGTTCTGGACATCGGAGTTGCAAAGGAGAAGACTCTCACTCTGTCGGTGCTGAGGCTCTGTCATGGGACAGAGGAGGTGAAGTTAGAAGAACAGAGGGAAGACAATCCTTTTCACAGGGTGCTCTGAGAGGCTCCCAAAATGCATTCATTAGAAGAAGGCCTTGCCTTCCTTCCCATGCGTAACTGAGAGCAGGATTGGACCTCATTAAAGGCAGCAGTGCTGCAGAAGCTAACAGATGACTGAATTTAGCTATCAAAGGTGTGGTACTTGCTCCACTTTCTAAAGCAGCTCCCCATCTAGCAGGAAAGTTAGAGACAAGTCATTATATAACGGAGACGTGAGTGCCCTGGGTATTGAATGAATTATGAACACAGAACCGTCATCACACCCATTACAAACGCATTTGTGCCTCCTGGAGTCTGGCTCAACAACAATTCACTTAGGGCTTGGCATTGTTTAAAAAAAATCATTTGGGGGAAAAAAATAGACAAGATCCAGCTCATGCGCTAGATAAATATCCACTACAAACTCATGGTGAGCCAGCCAATAGCTTCCTACCTTTTTAATGTATTTGACATAATTCCACAGAAAGCACTCAAAGCTCAGAGCTTTGCAGTGAGTCAGCAAAGATCTTCCAACTTTTTCTTAAAAAAACTGCTGACAGACTAAAGTTGCTGGAGGGAAAAAATAAATAAAAGGAACGCTATCCAAGTGACTGTCAGAACAGACATCTGACTGCACAGGGGGAAACAAAGAGCCTCTGGGTAAAGCCTAAATATACATCTGCAAGGGAAATAAAAAAAAATATTCTCTATGTTATCACACAAATAATGCAAAGCAGTCAAACATCACCAGTTCAGCGCAATTACAGGAGAGCAAATAAAAGCCTCGTTAACAAATGAGAAGGATTTAATTATGTGGAGATGCGGTCTCCATCAAGACGGATAGGTGAATCTGTGCATGCAGCTATGTAAACAGATTTTCAGTAGCTCTAGTCTAAATGGTGCCATGAAACTGAAGTGCAGAACTGTGATTAACAGGGGAGATAGCTCCACCTCAGGTGTGAAGGGCAGGATAAAAAACACAAAGCACATTTATAAGGACTAACCGTGTTTCATAGAACTGTAAATATCAAAACAAACCCAAAAGATCCAGGCTGGATCTTCAAGGTAGGTAAATTGCCTAAGTTCCCCTGAGCTCCTCCAATTTCCACCAGTTTAAGATGTGGCTCTAGTGTGTAAGCCACAGGGTGGATAGCACTCAGCCAGCGAACTAAACACAAAGACGCTTTTTCATCTCCCTCCCTTAGCCCCTTCAGCGCCTTAGGGCACAGGACAATAGTCACGAGACTTAGCCTGACACTCGGTTTTAAATTTTCAAAGCACTTTGTAAACATGAATAATAAATAAGTGATCAGCCTTCTCCTCATCACGTCTCACTCCTGCCAATGAGGCAAGTATCATCTTTAATTGAGAGCAAGAGAAACCTGAGACAGAGAGGAGGAGGGGCAGATCCACAAGTGGTGTAAAATGCCCTAGCTCCATGGAAGTCAATGTTTCCCCTTGGCATTGAAGTCAATGGTGCTATGAAAATTTCCTCCCGCTGAAGATCCCTGAACAACTTGCTCTCCCGTCAGTGGCAATGCCAGGAACAGAATGCAGTACAATTCACAGGGGCTCCTCATAGCAGAACGTGCAAAAAGTCCCACCAGCTGATGTGGGACAGGGAGAAAAGTAGTACAAAATGCCAAAAACCAAGAGGCAATGTAGCCCTCCAAACAGGGCTGCAGTGGGACCTAGGTGGCAGCCATCTGCTGTCTGTCTGCATGGAGGTGGAGTCCTTCCTTCGAGCAAACCCTCTGTGCTGGTTGAGAATACACACCTGTGACAGGTTCGGTCATATAGACCCTCTTGGGACAGTCACCTGATGTGCTGAAACTACCTCTGAGCCCGTTTTCCCTGTCAGCCTGGGACTCCAGAACCCTGCCTTGTTGAGCCAGACATGCTAGCCAGCTGCAACACAGACCCAGGATCTGAACTACATCCCCAAAGCTGCAGACTTTAACTGAAAACCACTCAGTGGGTACTCCTGTCTCCAGCACCCAGATACCCAGCTCCCAATGGGATCCAAACCCCAAATAAATCTGTTCTACTCTGTATAAAGCTTATACAGCGTAAGCTCATAAATTGTCCGCCCTCTATAACACTGATAGAGAGATATGCACAGCTATTTGCTCCCCCAGGTATTAATTACTTACTCTGGATTAATTAATAAACAAATATGATTTTATTAAGTATAAAAAGTAGGATTTAAGTAGTTTCAAGTAATAACAGACAGAACAAAGTAAGTCACCAAGTAAAATAAAACAAAACACGCAAGTCTAAGCCCAATACATTTAAGAAACTGAATACAGGTAAATCTCACCCTCAGAGGTGTTCTAATAAGCTTCTTTCACAGACTAGACTCCCTCCTAGTCTGGGCCCAACCCTTTCCCCTGGTACAGTCCTTGTTCCAGCTCAGGTGGTAACTCGGGGATTTCGCATGACTGGCAGCCCTCTTTGTTCTGTTCCACCCCCTTTTATAGCTTTGGCATAAGGCAGGAATCTTTTGTCTCTCTCTGGGTTCCCACCCAACCTTCTAAATGGAAAAGCACCACGTTTAAGATGGATTTCAGTTCAGGTGACATGATCACGTCACTGTAAGACCTCCTTCTTCATAGCCTAGTAGCTGGAAGACCCATACATAGGAAGGCTTGCAGGTAAGCAAATTCATTCACAGTTCATTGATTCTGAGGGATCTTTAATGGCTTCCATTTAACATATTTACATTAGTAATACAAGTTTATATCTTATTCTCCTAACTCCAGACATAGAAATAATACATGCAAACAAATAGGATGAACACACTCAGTAGATCATATGCTTTGTAATGATACCTTACAAGAGACTTTTTTGCATAAAACATATTCCAGTTACATTATATTTACACTCATAAGCATATTTCCATAAACATATGGAGTGCAACGTCACAACCCCCAAAGAATAATGCTGCATGAGCCTGCAGAGCTTCTGAATGACTTACTGCTCTCCATAGCTATGGATGGAGAATCAACTAACAGTCATCTTTGTGGCCAAACATCCTGCAGTTGCAGTGCTTAAAGGGGTTTGTAAAAAGGGGAGGAGTCTATTCTAATCTGGGAGTAGCGGCTTTGTCAAAACAATGCTTAAAGAGCAACTCCTGCACTGACCTGGCACAATTTTTCATTTTTAGTTTTAGTCTAAATAAGTCTAGATAAGTTTTGCCAGGTCTGCAACACCTAGTGGCCCTCCCCTTCCCACGTAAACATACAGACACTTTACACACTTTTATGTCAAGTCAAAGCAAGTTATATCTCAATGCACTTTGAAGCAGTTTGCCAGTTCACTGCAGACGGTACATCAGCTCCTTTCTGAGGTTAGAGTCTCTGATGCAAATGAAGACATCCAACCTGCAGAAGCATCCAGATGATACCGTTAATTCAATATTACTTTTAAATGGAGTAAATCAGAATGGTTCCAAGTGCAATAAATTTAGCTGTGCAAGAAAAATTTCTTCTTCGTGCTCTGTACCTTATGGTGAAAATACAAACAATGGCATGAATATTTCAGTGAGGATATCTGTTAGGGTCATTGCAGCATAAGATGTTATTAAATCTTCCAAAACATATTCCCATTATATTCCCCTTAATGCACACCATTATGCTTCACTCATCCATTACCATCAGGGGATTCAAAAGCTACATTTAAAAATTATTTAGAAAAAATAAAAGTATTGGACTGAGCATCTGTGTCAGCCAGGGAATAAGAGATTTCAAATATCATCATTATTAATTATTATTATCTGTATTACAGCAGCACCTTGAGGCCACAGTGTACTAGTCACTGCACACACACACACACAAACAATAGGCAGTCTCTGCCCAGAGGAGCTCACACTCCTAACCGATAAGACAGAGACAGGTTTGGAACGGAAAAGTCACAGGGAGGGGAAGAGTCTTCTCCAGGTATCCTAGCTAGTCAGCAGCAGAGCCAGGGATTGAACTAAGATCTTATAACTATCAGGCCTGTACCCTGCCTACTACCCACTTGACCACCAACCTGGGGGAGGTTTAGATTGAATGGGGGGAGGTTTAGGTTGGATATTAGGAAAATCTTTCACTAGGAGGGTGATGAAGCACTGGAATGGGTCACCTAGGGAGGTGGTGGAATCTTCTTCCTTAGAGGTTTTTAAGGTCAGGCTTATCAAAGCTCTGGCTGGGATGATTTAGTTAGGTATTGGTCCTGCTTTGAGCAGGGGATTGGACTAGGTGACTGCCTGAGGTCCTTTCCAACCCTGAGATTCTCTGATTCTAATGGCACAGCCCAGGCAGTGAGCCACCACTGGTAGTACAGGTGTGGCCAGCGCTCCTGGGGGCAAGCCCATGCTGCCTCACCCTGCTGAGTGCTCTGCAGCCATGGGTGCCTTTTTGGCACTGCAAGCAATGGTGGGAAACATTAGCAATATTTGCCTGAGTGCAGACAAGAGCAAAGGGACAGAGTGGTTTTGGGAAGGTCAGCCTTTGCGCTTTGTTCACTTTCAGATTATTCTCATATCTTTTGATTTTAAACACTGACCTGGAGAAAAACACCCTTCTGGAGGCATTCTATAGAACTGAATAGGGATGCAATCTATAGGGCATTATGGACATTTAATGGGATGGCCTTAAAAACTACAGAATTATTCCTCTAACCTCTTTGTGTTTTTTAAATCATTCCAATAAAATATAAATGTGACCTTTAAAACCTGCAGGTAGATCCTCAGGTGCTATAAACTGGGCAAAGCTGCATTGGCTTCAATGGACCTACATCAATTTACACCACAGGTCTGGAGCAGACTTTTCATGTGTCATATTTGTCAGCCAATACAATAGGGTTTGGGGGCAATGCTTTTGTCAGCTCAAACAGGGCCCAGCAGTTGTGAATTTTATGGGCCAAGCAGCTGTGACCACTTCACACTACAGTAGAATCCTAGCTTTTCTGTGCACCTTCACACGGTAGGAGGAAATCTTTCTGGGGACAACACAGCAGCTCCTGTGAGCTTTGTGAACCCTTCTTAATTTGAGTCTAAAATCAACCATGGCTATTTGGGACCTCACAGTACGAAAAACAAAAGCATGTTTCAGCCCTGCACAGATCCCCTCTTCATGGGACACACAGACTCTTAGCAACCATATTTGTGGGCAGAACGATGAATCTCTGAATGCACCGGGGAGCCAATACTCCATTAAACCTGAAATGATGCTCAGTCCATTTCTCTCTCCGCTCTCTGTGCACACTCTGCAAGCTGTGCAGTGCTGCAAACAGCTCACTGATGGGACACAAGAGCACACATTACCTCTGAACACTGGCACCCTGGAGACTGCCAGCAAGAGAACATTTAGGTGTGTCTGTTTGGGGCTGTGTCTGAATTCAAACCCCTGCAGTCTCTCCTGCGCGATCATGTTCAAATCTTTGGCTAAAAACATCTGTGCCCAGATTCTATAGGACACTCTACACACATTCCCAAATGCTTCATGTAATATTAGGATTTGCAAGCCTGAGGCATCTCTCAAGAGCCTGAACAAGCACATACTATAATTTGCCCACATTGGTGTAGAGCAAAAACTTCTTCACAATTGTCACCTGCAGTCTGAGTGGCAAGTTCTCCCGCGCCCTCCTATTTCCATGACACTGTCCCTCCCAACAGGTCACAATGGCACTCCTTCCCAAAGGCAACCAGACTGACCAGAAGCCAATCAGATAATTGGCCCTAACTCTATTATGGAGCAATTCATGGCCATCCATGCAATAAAAGTTCTTTGTACTAAGCATTTCTATAGCAACTTTCAGCCAAGGGTCTGAATGCACTTAGAAAACATTAACTAATTAATATTTACAATAACTCTGTGAGGGAACTACAGAAGAAGCTTTACTTCACCCACCATTTCACTGCAGCCAGCTCTGGGGTGGAACATAGATGCAGTTTAACAGCGCACCACTTGCAGCACTGCTAGAGCACAGTTTATGATAAGCAGTGGAGAATACCATATCCAATGGATGAAATGCAGAAGAAATGTAGGGAGGCAGAATGGAAATATCCACGTTAAAACTTGGCCAGGACCACAGGGTAGATATTCGTATTTTATTGGAAAGTGCCAAAGAACATCAAATGACCATAAAGAGGCAGGACAATTGCTATCACACAAAAAGCCTCGAGGCAGTCTTGGTGTGTCCCACACTGGTGCAGTTAGTCCTCGTTATCCTTAGAAAATCTACCTGGAATTCCAAAGGTCAAACAGTCACCCATCCTGCTAATCATTAGGAGGTAATAAAACAGCATTAGAACTGACTTTGCAGTTCTATAAAGCCTTTCAACCCAAGGCTTGTCAAAGATTTTGTAAATACTAATTAAGCCCCACATCTCCCCTTCCAGGCAGGTACCTTGGACTTATCGCCAGTGTTTTACAGGGAGTGACCTGAGACACAGACAGAATAAAGAATGAAGCATACACAGCAAGCCAATAGCTCAAAAATGAAGAGAAAAAAGGAGTTGACCTCCCAGTTTCTTCTAACCACTAGGCCTCAATGTCTACAGATCTAATTAAATCTAATCTTTAAATACAAAAATAAATAAATCAGAAAACAAAGGAGGTTTTACAACACTGTCCAAACGTACACTCAACAGCTAGTAACACAGCTCCTAGGAGATTGCTGTAATATAAGGGAAAAATCCTCAGCCCAGAGGTTTCAGGGTACGGGACCTACAGCGCTGCAGTAATAACATACTGTACCATGGATACAACACAGCGACCGTGTGCATTTATATCCCCCCAAAGCGCCATCTGTGCTTCCCACTTCCTTTCAGCAGACTAGCAAGGCCACTTAGTGGCGGCTCAGGGGAAAGCTGTGTTATGCACATCACCCATATATGTCAACAATGACAACAGCTTTGAATGACAAATACCCTTTGAGACTGGTGAACTCATAAAGGCACTGACCTTACTAGCGCATCGAATGGATCTTGTGGGACGTGCTACAAACGTGGCCTAACCCATCCTTCCATAATGTGCTGGCACCTCTGTCAATTAAGTGTTTTCATGGGTTGTTGTGGCCGTGTTGGTCCCAGGATATGACAGAGACAAGGTGGAGGACATCCTGAAGAAGAGCTCTGTGAAGCTCAAAAGCTTGTCTCCACCACCAACAGAAGTGGGACCAATAAGAGATATTACTCACCCGCCTTGTTATTCTGTTCCTAGGGCAGCCAGCAGATGGTACTCATGCATTAGAGAGCTAGCGTTGGCTTGGGAAGAAGGATTTCTACTCTCTCCCATACCCCAGGGACACATCCCAGCTTGTCTCAGCTCATGTAACAAACAGCAAGAGCTGTAAATATCTAGCATATTGGGCTGCGGCATTAAGCCTTCTCACACAGCCTCTCTCATTAACTCTTATGACACTTTATATTTTCCAGGATGCCAGCTAAGTGACTGCTTAGGAGGATATGAATGAAGGCTAATCAGATCGTCAGGGGTGATGATTAATATCAGCTATAACAAGTATGCAATTGACACAGGCAGTTTATTCGAAACTACTAATAACCCATTAAGCTAAAGGCCAAAGCTGGTGGGAAAAAATAATTTAATGAAGAATTTCAAAATATCAAAGTGGCTTCCATTTTGCAGAGGACACATTTTCCATTGTTTAATTAAATCTTATGTCCCTATATTAAAAAATTTAAAGCAACTCTAGTAATGGGAGTTAGACATGTGCATTAGGTCTCAGAAACTTCAGCTTCCTTTCAAGCCTCCACACGCACCCCCAGCTCACTAAGTCTAGAGTCCCTGTGTCATTCTAGTTGCCCTCTACTATCCATTCCCCATTTCTACAGTAATTCTTTTTTAAATTACGGTATATAAGATGTAGAAAGCAACAAACCCTTGCAAAGAAAACCCCATAGCATTCTACAGAAGTGACCCTGGTGCAAAGCCATTTGTTTCAGTGCAGTTATAAAATGTAAATAAAATGTAGCCCAGTAAGTTCAAAGCCTGGATGCCTTGCCCACCCCCACATTGGCAGGCACTGGGAAGAATTTCATCTTCCATAAAGCCGTAGGAGAGAAGCTTCACATTACAAGCAGATTTGACAACTATTTTCTGAGCACATGCAACCGAGGGGGTTCCTGCAGCAGAAACACTCTGTCCATGAGAAGGCTGCTTTGGAACTCATTTCATTAACCAATCTAGCCATTTTACTGGACTCTTTCGTTCCCCCACCAATTCTGGCCTGGCCACATCTGGGAAGTCCATTAAGAAGTCTCCCCAGGCATTTACTCTTAGCGAAGCTCTCTCCCTGATTCACTAATGCCAATTCACCGACTCACAGAGCCACAAAAATCTTTGTTCTTAGTTCAACCACCTCAGGCAATTTGAATGTTCCCAAGGTGTAGTGCTGCTATCAGCAAAAAAATGTCTGCTGCCCATGTTTGGTCAGTTGGCAGATGGCACGCCTTGCCCATCTGTTAGCATAGCTTTTTGCCTTTCCACAAAGCTGAATGCCATTTGGACAAAGACAGTTCTGACTTGGGCAGCTTGTATGACATGCGTCACAGTCATGTCTTCTGCAGGAGGCCCTTCCCATGCGCTACCTCCACTCACTCCTTCACGCCTGCTGTCATTGACATGAGATGCCATCCACAGTGGGGAAAAGGTCAGGAGTGTTTCTGACTGCCAGCTAAAAGCTGTTTTGCATCAGGGGAATGGGAAGAAACACATGGGCCCTGGATACTGGGACTGAGAGCTTTCCATCCAGATGCCTTCTTTCCATGCATCTATTTTAAAATATGCATCAAAGTCCAGACATACGTAATGCATCTTATTGAGATCCAGCACCGTGCGTTACTCTTGGGGGCACCATTTGGCTCACCGCTCTGTTTTTCATTTTAATTCCACAAGCCAAATTTAAACCGGTTGGTGACTAGCCTTCCTTGCATCACAGCCCCACCATCTGGAACTCCTTCACAAGAGCTGTCAAGGGGAGTCTCCCTCTGTGTTAAAGGGCAAGCTTTTGCTTTTTTTTAAATTGCGTTGATCACTGAGTTTTGTTCTCTTTCCCAACTTTGCTCAACTCATGTTATTGGGAAATACCATGCAAAGGGCTTCAAGGCCAGCAGACCCTGCTCTGGATACATCTGCGAATGGAAACCTTTGGGCATGTGAATCCTTTCTGCAGCCAATGCTCCCGGTCAGAAAGCATTGCCCCCTGCACCAAAACACATTTAGACACAAAGAGAAATATCTCCTGTCTGAGACCAAAACTCACTTGTCTCTCAGTTTTGGCACACTAACCCCAGACAGCCAACCTCTCAACAGACGCACATGTGGAGTGAAAACAATCCAAACAAAATGACTAGATCGAGCTTTAAAAGCATTTTGGGAAAAGACATAAAGGCAGAAATGCTGAACATCATCCCTGAAAGAGGATTATGAGGTCTAATAGCCACTCATTTCCTGCATATTAATCACATAACATTTTCAATGATTGGGTGGTTACCGGTATAATCTCTCTCCCCGCGGGGAACTTCTCAGCTCATGTTAATATTTGCATACAGACTCTGAGATGGCAACAACAACAAATTAAATCTGGCCTGGGCAGAGACTGGAAATTGTTTCCCAACAAGGGATAACTCTCCAGCTGCTAATTACACCATAACAGAGATGAAGTAATTTATGTACATAACAGTGAACTTCAGTAGAGTGATAGATGAAATGGCAGGTTTGGGAAACATACTTAAGTATTCAGAAATCTCTTTCAGTTCTTATTAAAGCTAATGTTTAAAATCAAGTTAACACAAGTTTAAGAAGGAAGGTACTGTACATCTGAGGTCAGGCTTGAGTTATGAGAGATTACAAGGATCGGTTACAAGGTTCACAAGATATATACATAGTACATAACCAGCACAGACCCAGATTGGGATGTGGGAGTTTTTAAAGTCTCATACAATGGTCATTGCCCCAGTAGAGGTGGACCTAGTGTAATTCATTCTGCAGATATTCTAATTCATATGTAGCCCCATACTGGAGGGTGCCCAGAGTTCTGGCAATGTACATTGCATTTCACTTTATGAAGAGTATGATAGAGAGGCAGCATGAAGTAGCACGGGCCAGGACACCAGACAAGGAAACATGAGACCTGTGTTCTATTATCTGTCCTGTCATCTTTCCATGCCGCTTTGAGCAGTCATTTAACCATTCTGTGCCTCAGTTTCCCAGAAACAAAGGAATTACATTTACCTGTCTTTGTGAGCGAGGTTGAAATGCAGCGATGAAAAGCACCTGCAAGCCGCACACACACACACACACACACCAGGGCAGATCCCAGCTACCACATGCACAGTGAAGAATGAAATGCTCAGGCTTTTCATTCTCTCCCAGTCAGATGTGTAACCACCAGAGCTGTGCAAAGCTCACTGGTTTGGATGTGTCCCAGATTCCACCACATGCACTGGACTAATCACCCAAAAGGGATTCTCCTATCAAAAGTCAGCAGAGCTCTAAACACAACCCAGTTCCCTGCAAATATTTGCAAGGTGAGGGCCTGTGCCATTTTTTTTTAATTGCTATTTAAAAACAGCCACACAGAGCCGGACTGGCTTTGTATCACGTCTTATGAGATGCGGTATTTTTGCATAGGATGCTGTTATATGCCATTTCTCAACACAACCCTCAATTTGATCCTGGTTACTGAACAGTGCAAATGAAATGCTGAAAAGCTAAAGTCACTTCATGGCTGCAAGAGACTCAAAGTCATCCCCAGCCTTTGATTTTATTTCTTAGGAGAAGCTTGGTAACCCTCCCCCATGGAGTACCGCACGATCCCGAGCTCATAAAGATACAGATAACATTTAGAGATACAAACGTTTTTGACTAATCCTAGTGCCTATGATGTCTGGCCCATCTCAATATAATCGTTTTTTGAAGTCTCCACACGTCCATAAAGCACTTTGACACTTGTTGCCATATTCATATTGCTCACTGGAGGGGCTACAAGGCATGTCCGAAGCTAAACTGCAACTGGAGCAAGACCTCAAAAAGGTTGTTAAAACAAAGCCTACCTCAGCCACAACCTGTTTGAAAAGCAGCTTCTCCCAATAAGGTGGGAGAGGAGACCAAGATAACAACCCATAACCAAGAATGTATATTCACTTCATGAAGTGCTTTTAAATATATGAATGAAAAGCATTACGGGCAAAATCATGACATACCAACCCACATTGAGTAAGCCGTGATAATTCCCAGTGAAATAAATGGGACTACTTGCTGAGTAAGGGACTATTCAGCTTGAGTGGGGGTATCAGAATCTGGCCCCAGAGCAAGTGCTAGGTATTATTATTCCTGGAGGAGTGCAGAGGAGAAAGTTGGCTGCTCTACCGGAAGAGAAGCTGATGTGATATCACTAGGTTATCTCCTAAGAGCCACTAACATTTCAGGGGCTACTCACGGCCTAACATTTAACTACATGCACATCTAACTGGAGTTATGTAAAGCTACAACCAAAAACGGAAAGATGTTTCAAGATGGCAGTGAGTCAGGCACACTATAATAAAAATTGCAATCTTCCTACAAATTCAGGGAGCTTAATTGGACAGACGTGTCATGTTCACATCAACCTCAAGAGGGCTCTGCCACCGTAAGAAAGAAGAGAGAGAGAAATAATTTGTAACAAAAATTACAACTGCAGCAGTAGACGTGAAATATGGTTAAGTAAACTGACCTTGTTAAGGTGTAGAGACAGAGCAATTATATGTGGGACAGGTGCCATATGATCAGAGCAGTGGTGCCTCGCAGGTGAGGCCGGACATAATATCAGGAGATCTAAAATGTCAAGCTAGAGCTTAGCTACTAAAACAGTGACCGCGGGGGTAAATTTTGAAGATTAAAAAAATAATCAAACAACTGGACTCGGTGTGAGGGCAAGCGAGTAAATGTTTATACAGGGAGGAAGAATGCACAAAACAAATGTGAGCATGGGGGATTTTTAAACTGCCCACACTCTGAGTCAGCTAACAACGGTGGCATCGCTACAGAGAAAAGCATTTGCTTCTGGCCGCAGCAAACAACTGGGAGCTGGTCAAGGGGACAAAGGAGATATTTAAATAGAAGGAACCCGAGGCATGTTTAGGAGAACAGTCGAACTAGACTGGTGGGGGGGGGGGAACTATGCACAAGCCCAGTTAATAAATAAATGGCATTCGTGAGAATATTTGCTGCTGGCAACAGAACCCCTACAGCTGCCTGTCACAGCTCAATAGAGAGAAAGGGGAGCTGATTCACCACTGCTTTATTCCAGTTTTATATTGGTGCAACTCCATTGATATCAAGGGAGTTTCCAGTTTCACCTTTGTGGAGCTTATTTAAATTAATGGTGTCAGACTGGAGTAATGTCACAGGGAACTAAACCCAGGATTTCAGAAGTGCTTATCCTTAAAATCCGAAGAGGAATGAGCAGCAAAGTTTGGAGTAACAGAAGTTTATTATTTACATAACAGTAGAATAGAGAGACTGCAGCCGAGATCAGTGCCCATCATGCTGGCTACTGCTCAGACACATATGAGACAGTCTCTGACCCCCAAAACAGCTTGCAGTCTAAGTAAATAAGACAGACAAAGGAGAAGGAAGTGATTTGCCCATGGTCACGCAGACTGGCAGCCATGAATAGAACCCAGATGCCCTAACTCACAGTGTCCTATTCACTAGACCACACTGTCTTTGCTGGGTTTTAAAAAATTATTTCAAGGTAGAAAATCTTTAGGGAAATAGCAGTTTGTAGGGCAGCTGGAAGAAGAACACACTTTACCAAAGACCAATCAAACACCAACATTCACAATAGCAGCTTTTCTGCTTCCCCATGCACCCAACCAATGTAGCAACCTGCATAGAACTTGAGGGATGAGCACACGCTGAAGGAGGGAAGAATTTGGAAGAGGCACCAGGAAGTCAGTCTCTATCCACATGGTTGGAATGCTAGCTGCAGTTCCAGCATCTGTGTAAATAGTTCTCTTAATAAGGTGCCAGTTCAGTTTTAGAAACATGGAGTCCTTTAAAGTTATCACTCAGCACACTACATGAAACAGCCAAGATTTTTTTTAAAATGGTCTCCTTACTATATAGACAGGAAGTGAAAGAATTTGTCAAATGGAGGATTGTTTTGTAACCGATGTATCAAACCAAAGAGGCAAAACTGTAACCAGAGTGGTTAATGAGAAGGCTGAATGCTGGAAGGTAGAGTGCAGCCCTGAAGGAGCACATCTGCCAGCACCTAATTGCTTAAGCCCCAGCACCTCTTTCATTACAAATTAAGCCCTGAAAATGGCCTCTCTGCCTCACTGACTCGACATCTCCACTCCAAATAGCTCTTTGCTCCTTTGCCTTTGAAAACTGCTCTCCCTCCGCTGCTCTTCTCATTTCACTGTGGGAGTGAATCACTGATGTCATCCATTGAACTCACTGCATACTCACAATTTACATTACTTCACTGAACCACCAGGAGATGCACATAGCACAGCCCAGGGGCCAATTCAACCTATTACTGTAGCCCTCATCCTTCTTCCCCACACATCCTGCCTGCTGGTGGTTATCCTCACTTGGCATGACTCAAGAGTAGATTTTAACCTCTTTGAGGCAGGGACCGTTCTTACTTGCACCACAGTATTGCAGAAGCCCGGTAACGGGGTGTGACTCCTCTCCCACCTTCTTCTGCACAGAAACTGCACAGACTCCAGTGGTTGTGTCTTCAACAAACCCTTTAATTGTCAGCTCCCTCCACCATTTCCACAGCAGTCTATTTACAGCACAAATAGCCCTGTCCCCAGGACTGGTGGGGACAGAAGTCTCCCTCCCCTGAGGCCTCCGTGTAACTAGCCCTGTCCTCTCTCTCTCTCCTTGGCACTTCCTTCTTGCCTCTTTCTCAGCCTTATCCCAGCCAGCCTGATTGTCTAATTACCCCACCAGTTTTCTCGGGGGAGCTAATTAACATCTGAGTGATCAGAGTGCAGGGTCAGCTATTCCCTTCCTGCACACTATTACAGGCACCTACCAGGATTGTGGCCCTCATGGGCTTGACACTGTACAATCCAAGCTTGGCACACCTAGCAGACTAGGAGGTGCTGCAAAAACAGATGGACAAACAGTAGAAAAACACTTGGCATGGGGAGCCTGGGAGAGACCAGGTATCCATCCCTCCCAATTACAAGAGGTGATTAACTTACAAGAGTGAGATAATTATTGTCTGAAACACACATGTACATACATGTGTGCAATGTCATGTATAACAAACACACTCTGATGGCAAGGATGATGGCTGTAAAATATTGTTGCACGGGAGGAAAACATAGCTCCTAATATTTCGGTACATAAGCTGAAGTCAAACACTTTGGGTAACAGGCAAAATCAAGCATGATGCAATTGCTTTAGAAAATATCATAATCCTGATAAGTCTCTGGTCTGTAAATGGAATGACTCTCCATTCTTATAAGCAAGAGGTGCTGTCAAGACACCAGTTCCTAGACTTCTATTCTGTCTGTCAGTCAGTAAGCAGCTTGACCAGTAACCGCTTCCAGAAAAGTTGATCAATAGAAAAACAAAGATCACTCACTTTAATGAAAGCGACTGAACAGGAGAGCTGAGTAGGAAGCAGAATTTTCATTTTGTGGGAAATTCTGCAATTTTAAAATTCATTTTCATTTCTGAAACAGAGCAAAAAAGATGAATTTTGAAATTTCCCATGAAATGAAATTTTTGAAAAAAAACATTTGCTTTGAGTGAATTAAAATATTTCATTTCGATTTCAGCTGCTTAATTGTTTTAAATTTTTATAATATAAAATAAATTTCAAAACAAAAAATCAGACATGGAAAACCAGAACATTTTGATCTTATCTAAATGTTTTTAAAATACATTTCAACCAGCTCCACTTACCAGCTAAGAGTGCCATTCTGGCCTCATTGAAGTCCACAAGAGGTCTGCCACTAACTTCATGAAGGATTTCACCCTAAAACTTTGGAAGGTATTTCCATAGGGTTTGGTGGGCATTGTAGCAACTCAGGAAAGCTGATCTGATGGACTCTAGTTACCTTTGCCCTCCCCCGCGCTCTATAATTCCCCTTCTGAGCACCACTCCATTCTTGCATGAAGGAAGGGGTTTTATGACATCTTAGTCTCATATTCTCCAGGAATTATTTATCACCACGTTTACCACACTGTTTCTCTCCTCTACTGGACTCCACAACTAATGGCGTGAGTTGGTATTTAGAGCAGAGAATAATTCTCTCAAATGCTGGAGAACTCTCTAAGGTAACGTTTGCATAGCATGACTTGACCCGGTATGGCAGCTGGCCTCATTCAAAACGCTGAGATACAAGATTATCCAAGTACTAGAAAAGAAATCTTTCAGATTCTGAACTGCTAACAGTGTGTTCCTGCACATCCTTGACATCCCTAAAGCTCTGATCCTATGTTACTTTGAATGAGTCCTTCACATTGTTATTCTGTATTCATCCACTTAGCAGCTGACCATGTCAAACACCTTTTCTATCTCAGATTTATGTATGTGCAGGGGACTGGACTAGATGAACTCTCAAAGTCCCTTTCAGTCCTAATATTCTAGGATATGATTCTATGTCACTTCGTAATGTAAAAATCACACCTAGGGATGATAATATTTGTAATTAATTTTGTGCTCATGACCGACGCCCCCATTTACGAAGCAGGTAGGCATGGAGCGACAGCTGTACAAGCTTCCCTCAGACATGCCTCAAATCCAACCTTAAGGAATCATCTCTACAGTTAACAGTACAGGCAATTAAGCAAGGAGCCAAAGGATGGCTCAGTGGTTCATGCACTAACCTGGAACTGCACAAATGTGGGTTCAACCCCCTGTTCTGCCACAGATGTCCAGTGTGCCCTTAGGAAAGCCACTTATCAATCTCATCCTTCTTTTTAGTTTCCCCTAAGACTTCTGACAAGGATGCCGTAGGGGATGGTTATTGTGAAAGAGACAACTCTCTTCCTCAGAATTAAACTAAAACCATCTCATCTCATACTGGCCAAAGAGCAATCATCAAACGTGAAGGCATTTCAATAACTACAGCCCCCAGGATCTTCAGTAGGTCTCCATTTTTTGGCCAACATGTGACAAGCATTGAGCTGAGCCATGTTTTTGTTTTTAGATAAAATCTTATTCTGGGGAACTGGATCACATAGTACAGGGGTTCTCAGACCTCTGTACTGGTGACCCCTTTCACATAGCAAGTCTCTGAGTGCGACCCCCCTTGTACATTAAAAACACTTTTTTATATAGTTAACACCATTATAAATGCTGGAGGCAAAGCAGGGTTTGGGGTGGAGGCTGACAGCTTGTGATCCCCCTTGTAATAACCTCACAACCCCCTGAGGGGTCCCGACCCCCAGTTTGAGAACCCCTGACATAGGAGCTTGGCAAATGACTACTGAGCCTTTTACATTAGAATCACCAGCATTTAGACAAAATTAGCTGGTAAAGCTCAGAATCTCACCCTCAAATCAATACACATGGCTCATATAAAATGAAGTAATGTTTTCAGTCCCAGGCTTAGCAGAAAGGTGTCTCTGCCACTGAAACCACCACCATCCATAGCATCAGGACTGACACCCTCCAAACAGAGACCACAGGCTCAGGTGCATGGAATTCCCCTGTCATTTTTCCAGGAGTGTGTGGAGTCAGGTTGCGGGGACAGGACAAGAGGAAGCTGGTGTTTCAAGGCCAGAAGAGACCATTCGATCATCTAGTCTGACCTTCTATATTACACAGGCCATTAAATTTCACCCAGTTACAACTTTATTCTCTCAATAAAGAACCTGGATTATTGTTTTATCATTTACAGAGAATCTGTCCTTTACACTTGCCTTTCCTAACTGAGCACCCCTGCCTCAGTTTCCATCTCTTCCAGGCTCCTCAATAAACACTGCACAGGCTTTTCTCTCTTGGCCAACAATATCCTCTGTAATTATCCTACGCCATTCCAAACAAAGTCCTTAAAGTCCAAATCTTCATCCTTTCCTGCTCTTCATCAAGCCTCTGCCAAGCCTTTCTGCCTGGAGTCTTTCCTTGCTGTGGCAGCCTGTTTGAGTCATTTACCCCACCTGCGGAGGTGAGTTGGCTAAGTCACAGGATGGGTTGAAATCCATCTCTCTTAAAGAGGCCAGCTCCCCTGTGACAGTAGACATTAGGCTATTGGTACTGTGCCTTTAAGAACCCATGAAGTAAACTATCTATCAAAAGTATAACTGGCAAGTTGCGTGAACTCTCTGCTACTTTTCATAACAGACTTTACCACAGCGTTCCAGGCAGCAGGAGTTTCCCACGTAAACTGACGGCATGGTCCGGCCCTAATGATGATAATGACAACAGCCTTCAACACATTTCAAGGCTCCTTTGACAGATAAGGTGCACTTGAAGCACAAGTACACCATAATCTGACACAGGTAGCATGTTTCTGGGTACCTCAGATAGCGTTAAGATAGTGCAAGGTCGGTAGCTGAGGGACTGTAACCAGCTGAGAAACTCCTTCAAAGGAAAACCCTTCCAAATCAGCATTCTAGACAAAGGCATAGCACAAGAGAGGCAAAACGATCTTGGAGAAACCATGCACAGGACCAAAACCCAGGAACGCTGGAGCTTAATCCTAGTCCTGCCAGTGACTCACTTTGCAACCTTAGGTAGGTCACTACCCTCTCTGTGCCTCAGTTTCCCCATCTCTAAAGCAGGGGTAATGACCCAACACACACATATACTGTGAGGATTAATTCTCTAATATGTCTACAGACGTTATAAAATGCAAAGTACTTTGCTTTAATTTATTGTGAAAGTGTTTGATAATTGTTTGATAAAGTGTTTGATCTCTGCCAAGCAAATCAGAAAGTTACACCCCAGTCCAGCGTTCTAAATCTATCAGATAATTTCCCATAGCTGCTACTAATCAAATTTAAATTAATAAGAAGTCCTTGTATATAGTGCAGCAGAGGAGATTCTTAGTATAGCACCATATTTGCTATGCAAAGTAATAGCTATGTCTTTAATATGGATCCAGCGTGGTGCCCCTGGAATCAGAGGCAACCGCAGCATGGAAATGGAAATCTGTAGTAGCTGCAAGGTATCTGCATGGAATAAGTTCTCTTTTCTCCTGATAAGTGGAGCTGGAATCAGTTTTAGGCAAGTGGAATATTAATTCTTTGATTATTATTAGCTGGGCTTCCTAGAAACACTGGGCCTTTGATTCAAATTCTTTGTCCTCCTACCCCTCTACATATGCATGAACCAGAACCAGGTACAAGGTTTGCATGCTCCTCTGCAGAGGTGGGGGGTGGAGTTATTTCCTTAAGGGCCAGATTGTCTCTCACCCCAACATGGGTGACCAGAGAAGTAAGGGAGAATCAGACCCATGCGCGCACACACCCTGCATGACTGCAGTAGGGCTCCCCACATCTTCAGTCTAGGTGGGAGTGGGGTGGAAGTTCAGGTGCTGCATAAGGGCTACTCACCTCCCCTGAACAAGTGGGTAGGGAGGGACCAGGGCCTTGGTTTTCACTCCCAACACACCAGCCAGCAGATCTGAACAGCTCAGTAGGTGCCACCCTTTCCAGAGCTACAACAAATTACTTTTCCTGAGAACAAGGTGGGGGCAGGATAGACCTACGAGTTAGAGTGAAATGGGGGGAGGAAACAGGGTTACACCTTGGACTATTCCCAGTTAGTAAGAGAAAACTCTAAGTTAGAGCGACTGCCACCAAATTGCCTTGTGTACCACCAGTAGCATAGCTCTACTGACGTCCTGCGATGTAATGGCAAAACTCCCATTGACTTCAGTGGAGCCAGGATTTCACACGTGGCTGAAAGGGCAAATGCCAAGACTTGTCCATGACACTGTTTGTGGATATGGCCTCGTGCCCAGGATTCTTTTATGGCACAAGAGAAGCCTTTCACACCTGGCCATTATAGATCTGCACAGTGACCTTATGTGCAACCATTAAAGCTTCATTTTATGGGGTAGCTTGAGTGGCTACATTTCATGCCTCGAGGACAAAATGTGCGACCATCCCCTATTCTTTGTAAGCAAGTTAAACTGCTGTCATTCAGACTGCATCAGCTCTGACAAGCCCCAGGAAGAAAGTCACATCTTTAACAGGAGTGTGCACAGCTGGAACCATTGATTATACTCTAAATGGACTGTAATCACATGCCTAAATCAATCAAGGAAGCCTGGCATTATTTAACTACTGTGCTACATTTGACTTTGGGGAGTAGAGCATCTGTCTACAAGATTTCTTTGCTGTCAGTTTTCATTCCAATAGTTTCTATATGTACGGTGATTGCTGGAGGACACTTTGCGACACTAAACCCTCCAATTAAAACATTCTTTGTATGTTATATAAAAAACATAAAAATCCCAATTTTGTTCATGCTATATAGATTAGTTTTTACTGAAATAAGACATACAATAACCATTAGAAATTACATATAACAGCAATGTTACTTCACTCGGTTGCCATCTGACTCCTTAGTACTTCTAGCAACATAAGTGCCCTTTGTCCATATCTGATCTTTATCACTTTACTTCTATGACTGTACTCTTTTCCTTCAGCCCTTCAGCCTATCACATCTATGGGTGAGACCAGATCCTCATCTGATATCAATTCAACAGAGCTACGCCAATTTACCGCAGCTGGGGAGCTAGCCTTCTGCCGTCCAGTTTTCTACATCTAGCCCATTTGAGACATGCTCTCAGTTATATGTAACATTAGATTTTCATTGGGGGGAAAAAACTTAACATAAATTATAAAAACTAAAATAATGCTAGATGTACAGAGAAAACACACCATGGAAAGAGGGAAATTTAAGCCAGTGAGGTTAGATCATACTAACCAACTGAAAACCAATATTCTTCCTTTTCTGCATGGTATATGATGCATATATGGTACCTCCCAAAGGACAACATTCACTCACTCCACTGGACTGTATGTTGTACTTATTCTCAGTATCTGGCCCTTGCTAGTAACAAAAATGCAAACAATATTCATGGAAAGAATAATGGTATCTGGTTTGTAAACATTTTATATATAATTATGAGCAAATGGCACTTCTATTCTTCATCCATTAGCTTAATAAATTTTACTAATATTCCTACAGATAACTACTGGGTTCCTAATCTAAAAGAAATCTGGCATATGCAGTATGTATGTAGAAAATATCAATTAAAGTGTTTTTGAAATGGCATTTTCAATTAACACTTCAAGTCAGTAATTACCACCTGAATCCTTCACAACAATTCATAAAGTAAATAGCAATTAGGAATGCCATGTATTCGTTAAAAATCTACAAACAAAACAAAAATCTCCTTCTTATGACTCTGTCCCAAACTGTTATACACCTGCTTAGGAGGGAATCACAATGACTTATTGAGCAATTTTAGCCTCATTTAGTATGTGTGTGTACACAACACATAGACTGCAGTGGCAGTCATATATTCTGTGCCCAGTATGAGATCTTGAAATGACTCATGACTTCATTGGAAAGAATAACCCGCAGCCCATATTAAATGTACTAATAGCTCTGAATTTACTCAGGATAATAGCACAATTATCCCTTGTCACCACCATGCACTTCTCTCAGAGGTGAGGGGTGCAAGACTAGCATGTTCAATGAGGCACAGTTAAGAACCACATTGCCAGAGTTTGAGAAGGAGCTGGCAAAAGGTGGGACCCCTGATATCAAAGCACAGATACTAATACGAGCAATAGAAAACATCACAAGTGGGAACAGGGTGTAGAAGAGAGTACGGGTTATTTTGGGAGACTGAGTCCTACTGGGGAAAGGCAGCTTGGAAAACTGAAATTGAGGCAGAACTGAATGGGAACACAGATATTAAGTTAAATGTGCATCTCTAATATGGATATACAGGGAAGGGTAAAAGAAAACTCAATAGTAAAAAGTTCACCATATGAACCTAGCACTGTGCAACATAGAAATATGGAGGGGCGTCTATTTGATCCAAAGGCAACATTACTGGCCTTCCCTGACCTCCTCCTAAGCTCTCAGTTATTATTAATTACTTGTATTTTAGTAGCACCTGCAGGCCCCAAGTAAGAGGAGGCTCCATTGTGCCGGACAGAGTCAGAAAGAGTCCCAGCTCCAATCTAAATAGACAGACAAAGGGTAGGCACAGACAGGGCAAGTGATTTGTCATGATGCAGGTTAATGTCAGAGCTGAGAGCCCAAGATTCCCAAATCCCTAGCCTGTGTGCTATCTGATCCACCAACCTGCCCTAATATTCTAGTCATACCACAAAACGGACAGTATGCCTCACAATGAGGTTTTTCTAAAAATGTGTCTTAACTTTTATTTCTGAGACAGTGTGTCAGGTCAATACAGCTGCCGAGATCACCTTCTCCCCACTCCCACCACAAACGATACCGTTGTACCTTGTACTCTTTGTTGGGTATAGCAAATTAACGTACACGTTTGGTATTACCTACAGCAAGATAGGCAATGGCTGTATTTTTGGAAGTTCCCTGACTGCTTGGCTTCCATTTGCATTACAGTTACAGCCACACTGAGGAATCCAGTTGCAACATAGACACACTCGTAACACGGTTTGATTTTGCCTGTGTTGCTGGTACAAAGAATGCTATATCCAGTCACATGAAGAGGACATAATGCAGCCATCAAAACTCACCCAATAAAGTCTTCTTACAATACCATCAGGAATTCCTTTTGCATCTTTGAAAGGATGCTAAAATTAAAGTTACAGTTTGACTAACTCTAACTGCTTTGTGGCTTGTTGTTGCCAAGAAGGCCAATGGCATATTGGGCTGTATTAATAGGAGCATTGTCAGCAGATTGAGGGAAGTGATTATTCCCCTCTATTGAGCACTGGTGAGGCCACACCTGGAGTATTGTGTCCAGTTTTGGTCTCTTGACTACAGAAGGGATGTGGACAAATTTGAGAGAGTCCAGTGGAAGACAACAAAAATGATTAGGTCGCTGCCTTATGAGGAGAGACTGAGGGAACTGAGATATAGTCTGCAGAAGAGAAGAGTGAGGGGGGATTTGATAGCAGCCTTCAACTACCTGAAAGAGGGTTCCAAAGGGGATGGATCTAGTCTGTTCTCAGTGGTGGCAGATGACAGAACAAGGAGCAATGATCTCAAGTTGCAGTGGGAGAGGTCTAGGTTGGATATTAGGAAACACTATTTCACTAGGAGGGTGGTGAAGCACTGGAATGTGTTACCTAGGGAGCTGGTGGAATCTCCATTGTTAGAGGTTTTTAAGGCCCAGCTTGACAAAGCCCTGACTGGGATGATTTAGTTGGGGATTGGTTCTGCTTTGAGCAGGGTGTTGGACTAGATGACCTCCTGAGGTCTCTTCCAACCCTAATATTCTATTATTCTATTTTGCTACCAGATGTATCAGAAGCTTGTTCACAAGACTTTGGAAACATTAAGAAATATAAGCCATACACCACTTCACTTCAACTGGAAATATCAGGCAGTTTATTATTAATAATCAGACTTGCTTAATTCTTATTTCAGTGTTAGTTCCTTGCTAGATTACTGTTAGCTAAGAACCTTCTCAACAATATAAGGATTTAGGAAAATATAATCTCAGTTATTAATAAATGTTCTAAATTTTCCTTTCCAGGTATTTAAACTGCTTCTATTAGCTTTTTCAAAGCTACTGGTTTTCCCTGTGAAATACAAATCTTGACATTATTAAAAGCACTGGAGTCTCAATGCACAGTTGCCCTTCATTCTTCCCTTTCATTTTCCTCTCTTTGGGAAGGCTAGTCTGCCAGGTGACCTCCTACAGTTCCAACTTCTAAAATATGCTGCTGGGTATGTTTGATAAAATGCATCGTTCAGAAACAACTGGAAATCAAACTTCAGTCTTAAGTGCAGTGATAGATACAAGCAATGCTCTCAACTTATTTATGTTTCATTATTTGACAACTGTTAAAAGTATTTGACCAGTGACTAGATAGCAGATAATTTTTGGTTTAGTGAGAGTAGGGTAATTTTAATTTCATGCTGTGTGATCTCTCCACTCTATGACAGTATTTTTCCATAAGAAGTAGACAGCACAATGTGAGTTGAACTATATCTGAAGTTCAAGAAAGTATGATCTTTCTGTTAATTCTGTAATTTGTATTATTTTGTATTGGTATAAGAACAGGATTTAGGGGTCTCAAATGAGACCAAGGGCCCAGTGTGCTAGGCACCAGACCAACATGTTATAAGAGACAGGCTCTCCCCTAAAGAATTCATCATCTAGACAAGAGGTGGGAGAGAAGGAGTATGAGCCTCACTTTACAGGTGGGGACTGAGGCAGACAGAGGTGAAGTGAATTGCCCAAAAGGTGCCGCAGGAGGAGGAAGAGCTGGGAATTGTATCTAGATCTCCTGAGTCACAGTCCAGGGCCTTCAACCTAAAAGCATCCTGCCTATTTTAATACAAAAAGGACATTAACCAATGAGGAAGAGGCTGCATAGTCTCAAGTATCGTTAAAATGTCGCTTTGTAAGCACTGTTCAGTACCGTGTCATCACAGAAATAAATGTCATTAACTTCAGGATACATTTCAGTATTTTCAAAGAAGCATTCATATTCTCTAAATAAGTCACAGAAATTTGCCAGTGTGCCTAGTGACAACCACGTATATACAGGATAGCTTTAGCTACAGAGAAAATGAGTGAGGATTCAGAGCAATTGGAGTGAGGATTCAGAGCAAAAATGAGTGAGGATTCAGAGCAAGAAATTGTGCAGTACTGCACAGCATTACACTGAATGATGCATTCAAGAAGAAAATCACTTCCTTGTTAGGGATAACTTGCAATACTACAGAGTGCAAGAGGCAGATCTTTTAATGAGAGGGTGTCCCTGTAGCCAGATAAAGGAACCGATAAACATAATCTGGCCCATGATTTAGACATAGCACTTAGTGATAAATTTAAAAGCTGGAATGTGGATAATCCCGAGAAAGGAGGAAGAAAATGCATCACAGACCCATTAACCTGGAAGAACAAATGAGAGGAGTTTGCCTGTTAAATCCTTCTAAGCACTGCTATTTCTTGGTTATGCAGCAGGACAATCTTAGATTCAAAACAGAAGATGCTGAAATCTTTATATAGATGGCACTGCATACCTTCCACACATAAGCTGTTATAAAAATCCTTGCATATACCAAACAGAATCTTGGTTGATAATTAGATTCAGAAAAATACACTTAATCAAAGTGACATCCATTACTTCTTGCTACTATAAAATGGGCCTTGGGGCTCTCTGCATTGATTTTCTGGAAATATCTGCTGGCTGTTTAACTTGGGCAAAGAACGTGATCCTTATGGATCTGCTTTCCAGGCACAGTTCTGATTTTTTTTTCCCCACTCCCCCAGCTGTCAGCTCTGCCCAGTGTAAAACTGACAAAGAGTGGAGTGTTGGATGCCAAACACTGGTACAGTCAAGAGTACAAAGATACAGAGGGAAACCCTTGTGGCATATACTGTATCTATATTTATCAGTTCCACAGATGTGCTTTCTCAGCTGACTTTAATTAGTAAATATCAATTTCACTTTAGAACCAGAAACTTTCATTATAAATTCCTATCTTACATCAACAATGGATTGTTACGCTCAGTCCCTGCTCCTCTCCTCCAGCCCCCCAGCTGGCCATGCTCCTACATACACATGCTTGCAATACCATCTAAGAGAGGGTTCCAAGTAAAGTGTAGTCAGAACTTTACCAGGTTGCCAAGTTAGTTAAAAGGCAGCAAAACGTAAGCAATGAGCATCCCTCTCCCCATTTCACTTCAGCTCCTTTCAGGTTTTGTCCTTTGGGCATTGGCTCAGATATAAATTAGCTCAATAGCATTTGGTTTATTGCACAGCTTTATTATATTCTGATTGCTTTGAATTCCTGCATGGCAACAAAGTATCAGTGAGTCATAAACCAGAGGACTTGCCATGCCAGATCAGACCAGGGGTCTGTTTACTCCCGTAACCTGGCTCTGACAGTAACCAATGTCAAATCCCTCAGAATAACGTGCAAGTGGCCAATTAGGGCCTGATCCAAAACCTATTAAGGTCAGTAGAAGGGCCTTCATAGAGCAACCTACTCAAAGAGGAAATGTCTTACCTATGCCTGTTAGCAGTTGGCTTGTACCCAGAAGCAAGGGGATTGTGTCCCTTCTAAATGAAATTAATCCTATGTTATGTAATTGTGGATGTCCTAATTTATATATATAAAAAAAAATTTTATATATATATATATATAAATGTCTAGTCCTGGTTTTGAATCCCACTAATCTTTAGGCCACAATGCTATCTGTGGCAATGAGTTCCACAGATTAATTATGAGTCGTGTGAAAAAGCATTTCCTTTTTTCCATTTTAAATTTGTTGCTTTTCATTAAGTATCCCCTTGCCTTGTGCAGGAGGAGAAAGGCTACATAGAAGCACTCAATTCTGTATCATTCATTATTTTCTCTACTTCCATAATGTTTCTTCTTATTTATCTTCTGCTCGATTTCTTCCCATCGTCTATCAAGGCATATTAAAATTCTATTTTGCAATTACAGTTTCAACCAGTTTACCTGTTTGAAGGCTTATTGTGTAGAGTTTGCTGCTTCACCCCCACATCTCTTTTTAAAAATAGGTACAACATTTGCTACCCTCCAATCTGGTAATTGATTTCAATAACAGTTTGCATACATTTATCATCACCTCAGTCATTTCATTCTAAAGTTCCTGCAGAATTTTTGGATGCAATCTCTGCTCCTACTGCTCTTTAATTTAGGTTCTTAGTTATTTGCTCTGACACCTTCTCTTCTGGTGCCTCAACCTCATCTTTCTTACCTAAATCCAGTGTAGGTGTCTTCCCAACATCCTCTGTGGTGAAGATGGTTTAATAATTCTCCAACCAACAGAAATGCTTTCTAATAAGACAGAAAGCTAATTGCTGGCTTCCTTTCTAAGGCAGGGTATTCATAGCCCTTTCAAGTTGATGCTGCTCCACAGGCGTGCATCATTTTTTGAACACATTAACACTCTGGAGGAGCTTCCAAAAAGGCAGATACTTACAATGCTAATCCTTTTACTTTGCTCTTTTAAACAAATCAGATATTTTATGCCATCGAGAGTTTGCTATTCACACTCCAACTCTAAGACCAGGAATGTGGCCTGCATACATCATTATTTAAATTGTTCACAGTGCCATGGACTGTTCTCATAGGGACTTTTCATCAGGTATAAAACACCACATTCCTGTCAAAATTATGTGAAAGCATTTCAAGGCATATATTTGAACTGTTTGGTATTTATGAGTGAGTATAAGAATGCCAAAAATGTTTTCCCACTTTGCTCTGCTAGTCTAACTCAGCTAAACATTAACCTGGTTTGGCATAGGCTAATTTACTAGTCAAAATTACTCTAGAGAGCTTGATTCATCTCCAAGATACTATGGTCATCAGTCCCTTGAACAGAATTTTCAAAAGTGTTCTCCAATGGTCTAACTGCTGCTGCAGAAGTCAATAAGAGCATTGACTTGATCCTTGGTATGTGAGCATGGATTATTGACACGAGCAAGGATGGCAGGACTGGGCACCATCAAAGAAGTTAAACATTTCCAAATACAGTGTATAGTTTTCAGAACTTCCAGATTGAGGTGAAAAGCCAAACAACTGGATAGAACAGCACCAAAAGAAGTGAATTAAAAACATCTTGAGAAACAAAGCTAATACAGAAACATCACTCTCAACCTAGCGGCTTCATACTAAAACTCAAGCTAACTTCTGAATCCAAGACATCTGTATTTGGACTAAAGAAGAGACTAATGACCAGTGCCAAATGAGAATAATAATATAATATATGGAGATATACCTATCTCATAGAACTGGAAGGGACCCTGAAAGATCATTGAGTCCAGCCCCCTGCCTTCACTAGCAGGACCAAGTACTGATTTTGCCCCAGATCCCTAAGTGGCCCCTTAAGAATTGGACTCACAATCTTGGGTTTAGCAGGCCAATGCTCAAACCACTGAGCTACCTCTCCCTTAATAAACACAAAATCTGCAGTGACTCAGAAATTAAGGTATTTCACATCATTACAATGATTTAAAGCTGGAAAACAGTAGAACTGTAGTGTTCATCCTTATAAAAATCACTTTCATATTTTTGAAATTCAGCTATTTTATGTGACAGTCTATTTCCAAACAAATTCCCATTTTCCCTGAATAAAGTCATCTTAATGGACACGATACATCTACATCAGTTTTAAGTAGTGACTTCTAAGGGGCCTTGAGTTTCAAAACATTGTAAATCAAGAATTCACTTGAGAATTGCCAGTTCTTCTTATGTAGCTATTATTTGATGGATATTGTTTTAATTGGTTATTTAAAATATCATTTGGAAATTATATCTATTATACACAGGCACACCCCTTTCCCTTGTTGACCCTCAAATTATAGCTTTATATATTTAATCTACAGGTTTGAAAGAAAGCTTAAACACTGTTAGAAAGAGATTTTAATTCCCAACTTCAGACATTAATAAGCTAATTTTGCTGCCTGATAGTTTCACTTCTTAAGTACTTCAGGTATTTCTAGGCATTGTGACATGAGTGGCTGGCTGGCTGCCTTTAAAAAGGTACCCTGAGTTATACAGAACTATTCAAGAGCTAACAACTCAGCAGTGTAAGATTTGCTTCACCAGGACAGGGCTATCTGTTTAGGCATTCAACTAATTTGTGGTAAACAACCTACAATATTGCATTAGAGCTTCTTGATTCTTATTCCATAAATATGTTTCACTGGAAGGCAATTCCTTATTAATTTGTTTTCACTGATATCCTTACACCTTATGGCTTTTCTTCGTTTTGATTTAGCCTTGCAGACCTGTTAATCCATTACTGCGAGTGGGGGAGGAAAAGGAAGCTTTCAAATAAAATCCAAAAGGCCATCTCCCAAGCCAATCCAAGAAGCAAACAATTTTGCAACATCTCCGGCAGTCCTTTGCAATCGATCAGTTCCCGTTAGCATCATAGCTGCAGACAAAGCCTCGGAGTTAAGTGCAGCCAGCCCTGTAATCTTAAATGAATACAAACTCTTCAACCCAACCATGGCCTCCAAATCCGTACAGCGGGGAATCTCTACCCACAGCGAGCACCTCAGGGAGCTCCTGGAACCTTCGCGCGTCTCCAGTTGGATCCCCCACAGAATCCCACTCTCAGTGGGTCAATGAAAAGAGCAACTTTCCCCCCCACACACACACTACTGCCCAGCTAATCCCCCTTCCCCTCCAGCCGCGCTGCCGGTCAAGAGTCCCTGTGATGGGAACGTGCCTTCAGCACCCTGGAGAGTTCCCTGGGCGCCGCACTAGGAGAGCGGCCTGAGAGCAGCCAGCATCTCTCCCCCCTACCCACTCCACCCCCGACATCCAGCACCCACTAGCCCAATGACCTTTGGCAATGCTCCCTCTGACACCCGCTCCTTTCTACCCTATGGGCCAGCAACGCCCCAGTCCTACTCCCCCCAGCCCTTGGGGGTTAACATGCCCTGGCCACCCCATACACTCTGTGCCAGCCCCCTGCCTCCCCGTCCCGCCCTAGGGGCTGACACACACACCCCGGACCCTGCGGCTGACACACAAACCCTTCCCCCCTGGCCCTGGGGGCTGACACCTCCTCCCGCCCCCCCGGGGCTGACACTCCCTGACCCCCGCGCCCTGGGGGCTGACACCCCCTCCCTCCACGCCCTGGGGTTGACATCCCCTGACCCCCACGCCCTGGGGGCTGACACCCCCTCCCGCTCCCCGGGCCCTGGGGCTGACACCTTCTCCCGCCCCCCTGCCCTGGGCCCTGGGGCTGACACCCCCCTACCTGTCGTCGTTCTGGAAGGCCTGGTCCCCCAGCAGCAGGTCCCGGAACCGGTAGCGGGGCGGCAGGGGCAGCACCTCGGACTCCAGCTCGTTCATCTTCAGGGAGGCGATGTCCAGGATGACCCCGCTTCTGCTGCCGCCGCAGCCCCCGCAGGCGCCCGGCGACGAGAGCCTGCCCGAGAGAAGGGGACGGATGGAGCCGGGCTGGAGCCTCTGCCCTGCCCGCCCGACCCCCTCCCAGCCCCGCAAGGACACTCGCCTCCCCGGCCCCTGCAGCCCCGCCTGGCTCCGGAGCCCCGGGAGGAGCCGCGGCAGCAGCGATGTGGGCTCGGACCTGGGGGGGAATCTGGGGGAGCAGGCGGTCCCCAGCCCCCTGCTCCGCACGGAACTGGCGGGATGGAGAGGAAAGTGGTGGCTGTTGCTCAGGTCTGTGTGGCTACGCCCGCCCCCCATCTCCTCCCCAGGCCCGGGCAGCCGGGCAGGGCTGGGGGGTGGGGAGCCTTGCAAAGACCGGCGGCAAATCCCGGGCAGCGCGGCCCTGGGGTGCGGGGGCATAGCTGCAGCGTGGGGAGCGTGGGTGCACTTTCCCCGCTGGCGAGGCTGACTCGAGCACACCAGCACCCAACGAGCACGCACGAGTCAGTCCCCTGGCCAGCTGCCACACGCCCGGGCTAGGAGGATGCGTTCCCCCGCTGCCTAGTACAGGGGGGTTGCCCTGCGGTTCTTTGGAAGCCAGTTAACTGATCAATACTTCTGGTTCTGTTTCATGTGCAGTAAAATAGTATTCGGAGGGAATGTGCTGCAGCTAGCGACAGATTACACCGGGGGGTCACGGCTGTATCTCGGTGCGTGTGCGCAGAAATAGTGTGTGCGCAGAAATAGTGTGTGCATGAGCTCTGTCTTCTGCACCAGCGCTCTTCTCCCCACCTCCAAAAAGGTGAGAGAGAAAAACAAACCAGGCTATTTTTTAAACAAACTTTGGGGATAAGATGAGGGGAATTAAACTGCTCTCCACTCAGCAGGGAGCTACTGATTGCATCACGTGCCTCTGAAAGAGTGTGAGTTGCAGACACTACAAGAATGGTTAAACTAAGCGAAAATTGTTCCAGATTTTAACAAACCATGTCTATTATTTCATGTCTCTCTCTGTATAAAGCATGTCTAAGCTATGTGAGGTTGTCCCTTTGAATCAGCTCTCATGAGGAAATCACTCTATGTGATCATCAGAATAACTCAAATTTCATGGGCTCTTTAAGGAGGCCTGGAGGAACACCAGAGCCTTGGAACTTGGTGGATGGAGAAGCTGCAATAGATTTGCAGGAAGTTTATTCCTATCCCTCGCATCCAACAGGCAATTTTAGGGCTCAAAAATGACAAAGGGTGAAGGACACCAGCATTGTTACTTAGGTTTATAAGGGCCTTATCCAATACACATAGAAGTTAATAGAGAAACTTCCACTGACTTTGAATCAGGTCCTTAGACTACAACATGCATGACATACAGGAATACAAAAAGAACAAGGAGTCCTTGTGGCACCTTAGAGACTAACAGGACTCCTTGTTCTTTTTGCTGACACATGGCTACCACTCTAAAACATATAGGAATACAACAGAACCTCAGAGCATGATTCCAGATTGGCATCTACAACAAGACAGCCAGGATGACTGCAGAAAAACATTCCAAGGTCCTTCACGCCCTCTCACAATTTTGTTTTACACTAGTCATAACTCAGAATCCTCTAACTTGCCAGTTGTCTAGGTTATAGAACGACTATGTGCTGCAGTTCTTAAGGGTGTAGAGAGCAAGTGGCATACAACATTTCTGCTGAATGCAGCCCAAGAAGCTAACTGAACTCAATCCTCAGCACTTTCGATTAGCATTTTACTCACTACATTTACCACAGTCAGTCCTATCCCTTCACTCTATACCTCTGTAATAAAGGGCTGTCTGACTCTTTTTACCTGCCACACACACAATGAAAGCCAAAGTCTGCACTGATTTGCACTCCCTTGGGCCTCAGGAGGGAAATATAGGGGTATAAATCAATTCAGAAATTGGCTTTGTATATTGAAATAGGTTCAAGTGAGAAGTTGAGCCAAATTCCACTGAAATCAAGGAGTCCCTCTGGGTTTACCCTGGTGTCAGAGCAGATGTTGTTCCAACTTCTTTGATCTTACAATGTAAGGAGAGATCTAATTATACTTTAATGGCAAAGCCCCAAGCTGAGGCTTTCCTGCAAGAAGAGTTTATCTCTGGTGTTCTGCAAGTTGCTTTTATTAGGCCACATCCTATCTATATTTAATAATTATAGGGTGTAATCCTGGCCCCAGTGAGACCAATAGCAAAACTCCCATTGACTTCAGTGGGGCCAGGATTTCACCCATAGAATGGATGCTAAGAGAAATACTAGGTTATTGAATTTTTCATCTCTACATGTGATAGCATAGACATAAAAATAAGAGGAGTCAAAGCTCTCTCTTCAGTCATGGAAGATTAGAATTCCACCAGTGGAGCATTTCCTCTCTCAAAGGGTGAAATCTGTTGAACAACAAGTTCCTGTTCAAAGGAAGATGCCATTCCCTTCCCTAGAGATCATGTAAACTGTTAAGGCTCAAGACCATACACGGTGCCATGCAGAAAGGGAGCATTCCTCTAATTAATTTCCAATGGGCAAATAAAAGCCCCAGTCCTGCAAATACTTTATGCACATATGTAGTCCCGTTGAGTTCAACTGGAATAGATGAACTCAGGGAATTACTCACATGTGTAAAGTTACTTATGTGTGCAAGTGGTTGCAGCTCTGAGATGGTGCAGAATTTATTCCTGGGGGAGTTCTGCACCACTGCACATGTGCAGAGTTTGTCCCCCGCAGAGAACTGACTTTCTGACAGGGAAGCAAAGGGAAGCCACAAGAGTGGTCATGTGGCTCTCCCCAGCAGTATGTTTTGGGTGCCCCGGGCAGCCAGCAGAAAGGTAAATCACTGAGACGCAGGGGGCAGGACTGGGGAAGACCCGGCTGGTGGTTCCAACCCTGCACCAGGCTCAGCTGCTAGTCCTCGCTGGGCTGGGGAGGACAGAACTTCCTCTTTCACTACACGGCAACTGGGGCCGGGTCAGACCCACCTCGAGATTTCTCCCCCAGCTGCAGGAAGTTCTGCAAACTCTCACACACACACACACACACACCCTGCTTCCCGCACCCATCACTCCTCAGTTGCAGGGGGAGGGATCCCTGCATAGGGAGATGCTCCCCCATCCACCCAACCCCCATTCATCCAGACCCCCTCATACCCAGACCCTGCTGTCAAGCCTCTCCCCAGCACTCAGAACCTGCCCCCCACACTGAGCCCCATTCCCCCTGCACCTGGATCTTCCTCCCACTGAGCCCATTCCCCCAGATTCTGGACCCAACACTAAGCCCCCTATACGCAGACCCCCCTACCAAGTTCTATCCCCCCACACCCAGACCCCCCCTGGCAGAGCCCCAACCACCTTCACCTGGACCCCCTGCAGAGTCCTGTTACCACTGCACCCAGATCGCCCCCCAGCAAGCTGTGTGCATCTCACCATTGGAGAGAGTGCTACTAACACAATATAAGAGCTTTCTAGACCCAAGCTGTCAAGGTCCCTTGCATAACATTCCTATGTATAAGGAATTTATAACGCCGGTCTCTCCAGAAAGTTGGGAATTCCACGATGTTGGGATGTCACAAAATAGTCAAATCGTATTCCAAGTTCTAGTGAAGTGTCAAATCAAAGTGCCATCGCCAAGCCCAGTTATTGCCTAGTAGTCAAACAGCCGTGGAAAACAACTTGACATGATTTATTGTGGTTTAATTTCAATTCTTGCTTCCAGAATCCTGTGCATGTTCATATTTATGCTGCATGCAGTGTAAGGAGTTATAACAACATCTATTAATGAGACATTGTAATTTTGCTCCGACTCACAGAGTCTGTTTACTCCCCGGCAGTGATAACCTCACACAAAGACTGGGGATAGAGTGCTGCTTTAGGTCTTGGGCGCAGGGAGATGGCTGGACTGAAGCTAATGTGATCAGAGAGAAATTAAGCTGTTTTATTGTAGATCTGGAGCTAGACAGTCAGTCATTTTCCTGTATTTCTTAACAAGGATGATCTTTTGGAGTCTGATTTACGAGGAAGCTGACTGCTGCATCAGCCTTGGTTTTCTTTAATAAAATTTCTCACGTGTGGGCTGGCAGAAATCCTGCTCTTCTCTTGCTGTATTTGAACACAGGGTGCATGCAGCAGCTATGCTGCTGACAGCACCATCATCAGAGACTGGAAATGCATACAAAGGACCACATGTATCCCCTGCAGGACTCCAATGACTTCCTTGGAGCTGAGCCAAGGAGATTCTGACACACAGCGTGTTCATCCAATGCATCTGTGATGCCAATGGGAACCCTTAAAGTGCTGTCAAAGTAGCATTGAGCTTGTCAGGACCCAATAGTCCAATTTTGTTTGTAGGAAAACTTTTCAGGGCTCAGACAGTTGTTTTAAATGAATTTTAAAAGCCATTGATTCTTTTGGGGACACAGGGAAGTTTTTTTATCAAGATGTTGCACTGACTGATAACAAGGGATGAAGGCAAAGGTAGTGAAACAAGAACAAGGAATCCTCGACTCCATCTCAGTCAATCTTTTGCATGCTGTGAACCATATGCAGAGTGATGTGCACTCATGCTCCAAGGCATAAACCAATCATAAGCTGCCTAAGGTCAGGAAGGAACTTCCTCTCTTGATAGATGCCATAATTATTTAGTACAGGGCTTCTTGCACTTACCTTTAAGCATCAGGTACCAGCCATCATCAGAGAGAGAACACCACACTATATGGGCTACTGGTCTGATCCACTCTGGCAATTCCTGTTCTATTGACACAATAAACAGACCCACCTCCTAAAAGGGGCTGACCATCTCCAACTCCACTGATATCCATAAACATTGCAGGTTGTTCAGTACCTCTCAGGATCATGCTCATTGTTAAGACATGCTCCTAAATCCTCAACAGCAATTTAGGGCCTGGGGATCCTGCAAAGTGTCAAATGCCCTCTCCTCACTGCTGTTATATAAATGCACTTCTGGGTCCACCTGACAAAGATTTAAATTGGGAGCAGAAAGCTCTGAGCACCTCACATTACTGTCCCCTTCCACAAGAACCAGAGGACAAACAGAACAAAGGATGTTGCTTCCTTCTAATAACACTCTGGACTTGAGTCTAACGCAGCTGCCTAAATAACCCTCTGCTAGGATCCTGTTTAGTTTGGGAATGTAGAGGAACAATACCAGTGTTGTGTGGGAAACCAATGCCCAGCACTGAGGCTTAACCAGCCTTATCGCACTGGGACAGCATGTACCATCCTCTATCCAAGGGAGAGAGGCCCTGCTCCCCTCCCCTCCACCAGCTTCAGTCCAAGAAGTCTGTGTGCATCTGACAGAAAGTGAGCTCCCAGCACCTGATCTCATTACTCCAACCCAACTCTCCTTGGCAAAAGCAGAACCACTGTCTTTGGCTTCATACCACTGTGCACACTGTAAAGCCGTGGCACGTTGTGGGGTGTCTGTTGTCACCCTCTAATGGCTGCCCGTAGCCTACAGAGAGACAAGGCTAGTCACTCGTGACTGATGGTGGAGCAGTAGAGGTGGCCAAGTTTGGAGCCAGACGGCTTGGCCTCCATCCCTGCTCATGACAGACACGTCTGTGTCTGCAGCACAAAACGTTGTTACAGCTGAATTCGTTGGTTTGGCTGGCAAAGTGGCTATGCTAGGAGCTACCTGCTAGGCATAATAGGTACATTCATCAGACATCTGCCTAGTGGGGGGTGGGATGTAAGGGGTTCACACTGCCATTCACAAACTACCCTTCTTGTGTCATTCCAGGACCCGCGTCCCAGCAGCCACTGACTCTTCAGGGCAATGTGTCCAGATTCCCCTCAAACAGCAGGAGAATATTCTCTTTGGACTGCCTTTCACCGGCTGCGAGCAGTCTCTGCAGGCCTCAGCCCACTGACAGCACAGAACTGCTCTCTTGGCTGTTTGCCCGCACTTGGCCCTCTCCTTTCCCAGAGAGCATCTCTTTCACATTAGGAGGGCGAGCAGAGATATGATCTCGGGGGTCTCTCTCAAAATGGCCAGACCTGGCTTTAGGACACAGCAGCTGCACCAACTTCTGATAGAAGCCCAAAACTCCCACCTACCCGCCCTGCTTTTAATCAAGTGGCCGTGGAAGGGTTCATTTGCGGGACAGAAGGCCGTCTTCCACCTTAGTCTTTTCAGAAGGAAATACTAGGCTGAACCCTGAGGTAGGGCATCCTTCCAAGGCTCTGGTCCCCTTTGGCTGGCCTCCCATCGCCCCTCACAGCCGTGGCCTTTCAAGATGGCTTCTCAGACGGCCCACTTGCTGTGGCAGCCCTCCCCACACTCTGACACCTCCTGGTGAAGGATTTGTTCTCAATTTCAGCCAACGTGTTCACTAGACAAACTGCCCCTCTGGCTTTTCCTTTCAGTCAGAAAGCAGCCATGTCAGCAGCACCAGAGATCACTCAGGCCATTCTGATCCAGCACAGCACCAGGGCTTCTCCATCACCTTTCACAAAATCAGAGAATCTTAGAAGATCAGGGTTGGAAGAGACCTCAGGAGGTCATCTAGTCCAACCCCCTGCTCAAAGCAGGACCAACCCCAACTAAATCATCCCAGCCAGGGCTTTGTCAAGCCAGGCCTTAAAGATCTCTAAGGATGGAGATTCCCCGTTCCGGTCTTTGTTTCCAACCACGTCCATTCAGGAAGGGTGGGGCTTGTGGTCAGTGCACAGGCCCGGGGCTCAGGTGACTCATGTTCAGTCCCAAGCTCTGCCAATCCATCTGTGTGAACTTGGGGGAATCACTTCTTCTTCCTGGATCTCAATTTTCAAAGATGCTGAGCAATGCCAACTCCTCTTGAAGTCACCAGAGCTGCAGATGTTCAGCACCTCGGTATGCTATGCCAAGTAAGTCTTGGACTTAGCAGAGTGGCTTCTTTCTTGGTCTCTCTTCTCCATCGTCACAGCAGAGGCATCTCTCACTTTCCACATACTCCTTGTTCTCACTTCTTGGTAAGAACAGATCCTCCAGGTGCTGGGCTCACTAAAAAAGTTATCATCAGCCCTGGCCTCTCTGATGAACAATAAGCTATTCAGGAAACTCTGCCTCTCCGCCTTTAATTTTCTATATGTTTTAAACAATACGTACAAATCACCATCATTTCTGGCTTCTCCTCCCACAGCTCTTATGGTTACCTGGTTACAGTTACTTTTCCCCTTCCTTTTGAGTGACATCCCTGTGGGGGTCTCTCAGGGGCCAAGTGCGTAGGGGAAACACGTTCCTTCTCAACTGTTAGGCTGGAAATGAGACAGCCCCCTCCTCCTGTGTAAGTGACACACATTTTCTAAAACCATCAATGCAGGCTCCTTTGCAGTGAATGGAGCAATAAGCAGCATGCAGAAGGCAGTGGGGGTGCACCAGCCCAAAGAAGAAAGGAGGGGGCAGAGAAGCTTGAGAAAAGCAACACACACACACACACACACACACACACACACAATTCATGAATGGAAAAATCAAGTGTGAAAGCTGGACTAGCCCCTTGGGCAGCCATAGCTTCGCCTCAGCATGTCACCTAGACAGACACTGACCTTGGCAACTTTATGGGATTGAGATTTCCACAGGGATCCCTGCTCAGTGAATAATTCCTTACAATCATTTTGGGCACAAAGAGGTTTCCTCTGTCACTGTCTTGGTGGGACATGTTCTTCCACCTCCCTTTCAATTGTTCAGAATGAAAACTCCAGTCTCCACTCACACGGAGCTTCTCCTGTAGCTGCCCCTCAGCAGGCTGGAGCCTGGAGTTTCTCCTGTAGCCGTCTCCCAGCAGCTAGGTGCACTGGAATTCTATAGCGGTCCCACAACACACCGGAGCACTGAAGCACAGGAGTTAATTCCACGCTCTTATCCTCACTGCCTGATTCCCCTCACAGCCTCCAGCACCAGGCAGGACTGTATTACACAACCCTGTGTGCTGACAGGTGCAGCTGTTTGTTTGAGGGAGAAAAAGAAATTGCTTCTTCCCCGCCAGTTTCTCTTTGAAGATCCAGAGTTTGCCTCTTCTCCCATCACCCAACAAGCACTCAACAAAACGCAGCGCGGACAACATGAAAACACGGGGGCTGTCTGAGCATCAAAAGTGTCAGCATCAGGTGCGTCAGCAGAAAGCCTGGGCACAGACAGCTCTCTTGTCTGTAGCACACACAGAAGTCAAGCCCACCGCTAGGTCTCGCGTGCTGCTGGAGCTGGAACACGGAGTGCTGCGTGGAATGCCCCAGGCTGCCTGGAGCCATATGGAGTTCATTTGCTTCGAGCCAGCATGGCCCAGATCCAAGAGTTACGCAGTGGTCAGTCACTTCCCACACAGATGCCTGTTCGCCTGTGTGCGCTCAGAAGGGCCATTCTGATGAAGGCAGTGTGGCCAGCTACACCTGCCCTGCTGGTCAGAACTTATACACAAACCATGGAGATGCAGCAGAGGCCAATACCTGTGGCCACCAAAATAAGACAAAATAAAAGGGAAGGAAAGTTTCCTCCCCTGTGCTGTCCTCTCCCTTGAGTCAGTTTACAGTATTAAGAAACTACCTAGAGCTGAAAAGCCAGGAATTTTAAAACCACGCTGATGTATTATGTACTGGAATGGAAACAAAATCCTGCACTTTCTAGGACAACATTTCTTTGTCTACTGGGCAATTAAAACAATTGTGGCTTTTCTGCCTTCTGCCCAATGAGTAAAACCCATTTTTATTAAAAAGAGGGGGGAGAAACATAAAGGCACTGATTGAAAGTGGGGTGTTCCTGATGATGTTCCTGCAGAGAAGGAACCAGTGCCTTGATGCTAATGCTACCACCAGCACTCTATTAGAGGAGGTCTTGAAATATTTAAAGAGCCATAATTAGGATTGAATATAAAAAGCTACTGAGCTGAGCACATTACTCACTTCAGGATAAGTAATGCACTCATTTTTCACGGCTACCTACTGTCCGAGTGATACGGTAATTTACTGCACTGTTGCGGCAGTTAGGGTCTGCCGAGGTACTTAAACAGCCTCGTCACCATTGTATCCGAGCATCTCCAAGGTACTTAGAGATTTGGCGTCCCAACATCCCGGGGAGGGAAGAATGGCTCATCACTGCCATTTACAGATGGGGATGTGAGGCACCAACTAGAGACTTGTCCAAAGAAAGCTTTGGTGAAGCAAGAAATTGAACCTTAGCTCTCCTGGATCCCATCCCAATGCTTTAACCCCAATGGCATCCTTCCTCTCCTGCTCACTGCTAAATCACTCCTAATGACGAAATGAACTTCCATAGCATCTGTCACATAGGGATTTACAGAGCCATCACCACAGCAGTCCAAGTCCTTCATAAAGCTGTTATCAAATCTCCCAGCAGGTGAAAGGAGCATGTCAGAATTCTTATCTCCATTTTTCCTAGAGAGGCATTAAACCATAGTGATATTAAGTGTCTTTCCTGGTGCCCATCCTCCCAGATCACAAAGTGAGTCCATTGCGTAGCCCGGAATAGAAATCAGGAGTCCTGAATCCCAGTTTCCGTCTCTGCCTCTTGCACACTACAGTCCCGCTTGACCGGTTTCAAAGAGAAGGAAAAAAATATCTTTTGCCCAGTTTTCCACAAAAAAGCACAATATTAAAAAGGTGCCTGATCTGTGTTCTATGCACACCACAACTCCCACTACGGCTAAGGGACGGCCCACATGCAGTGGCAGCAGACTGGACTCTTCTCTTTAAGAATAAACAGCTCCCCACTGCGAAAGGCAAATAAACAGCATGCCCCAGATATGGATGAAAAGAGCAGTAATCTGTTACACAGCCTTGGAGCACTATTTGGAATGAATGGAGATTCACCCAGGGTATCAGAGCGGACTAAGCCAAGGAGACAGGAAAATTAGACCTGGGGTTTCCCAAAGAGAGAGAATATTTTAAAAGACAGGAATGACCCAAGCACTCACATGTGGTATTTGAGAATACTGAGTGGGCAGGGGGAACCAGGGAGGCGAGTTCTCTCCAGGCCTCCCAGGCAGATGCTAGGGGGCAGCAGTGAAAGAAGCAGCTGGGTGTGAAGAGGAGAGGAGAGGCAAAGCAGATGCCTCTGCTGTCCCCCAAGATACTAAAGCCTAGATACCACTGAGGTCAGCAGATTGGAGCAAACAGCAAGCCTCCTTCCCCCTCCAATACTGATCCATATGGGCAGGATCAGTGCCTATTCAGTGGGACCTACATACAGGCACCCAGGTGTACCTGTTTAGGCCCACACCAATTATGCAGGGCAGTGATTCGGTACAAGGTGCCTTCCTGACCCCACTTGTGCCCTGCAGCATTAGGACTAATTCCCCTCATTACTGCGGCTGACCTCACTGTACATGCCATTGGGAGGGGAGTCATTGCATTATCCACCTCATTAAGGAAATCCTTCCATGGGAGAGCTGCAAGAGCATATAGCCTCAGCAGCGCCTTACTCAGATGTGTAATTGCACTGAGATAATGGTTGCCAGGGTCATGTGTTTACAGGTCTGATATTGGCACCGCATGCACTATTCCCACCTCTCTGAAAAGGTTCTGCTCAGCTCCCACACTCCCAGCAGGAACCTCTCCAAGCTGCAGAAAGAGGGCAGATTCATGGTCTTGGGGAAAAGACATTGGGGCCGGTGGCTGGATAAAAAGTATTAGGCAGCATTGGAGCAGATATTATGGAAGGCAGGGGGGAATACAAACTAGAGAGCACACACCAAGCGCCTGTTCCTTCATGGGAGCTGCAGATGCTGTCCTGCAGTCAATTCAAGAGGCATGCCCTGGAATCAACCCTAACGGCGTTGGCAATTAGCAAACGGGGTAAGAGCAATTACGAAAAGCCTCCTGGAAAGGAAACAACTCTGTGTTTTGGTCTATGCTTGGAAGCATTTCTTGGTGGAAAAGTATGAAAAGAAAGTTTGATGAGTTCGGTCACAGAGATCTCCTTGGTATTGTCACCTGATGTGCTGAAATTACCTCTGAGGCTGTTTTCCCTGCCAGCTTGGGACTCCAGAACCCTGCCCTGTTGAACCAGACACACTACATCACAGACGCAGGGTCTGGGCCACGCCCCGAAAGCTGCAGACTTTAACTAAAAACAACTCAGCAGGTTACCTCTCTCCAGCACCAGACACCCAGCGGCCGGTGGGATCCGAACCCCAAACACATCCGTTTTACTCTGTATAAAGCTTATACAGGGTAAATTGGTAAATTGTTCACCGTCTAGCTCATTGATAGAGAGATACACACAGCTGTTTGCTCCCCCAAGTATTAATCACTTACTCTGGGTTTATTAATAAACAAAAATAATGTTATTAAGTATAAAAAGTAGGATTTAAGTGTTTCAAGTAATAACAGCCAGAACAAAGTAAGTCAGAAAGCAAAATAAAACAAAACACCCAAGTCTAAACCTAATATATTAAGAAACTGATTACAGGCAATATCTCACCCTCAAAGATGCTCCAATAAGCTTCTTTCACAAACTAAACTCCTTCCTAGTCTGGGCCCAATCCTTTCCCTGGTACAGTCTTTCTTAGATCCAGCAGACATCTCAGGTTGCACGCCGGGGTCTTCTCATGACTGGCCACCACCTTTGTCCTGCTCCACCCCCTTTTATAGCTTTGGCACAAGGTGGGAATCTTTTGACTGTGCTTGTCCCTACCGCCACCTCATCAATGGAAAAGTACAAGGATTAAGATGGATTCCAGCATCATGGGACATGGTCACATGTCACTGAAAACCCCGAGTCTCTATTCTTCCTGGATTGGCCCACAGGTACACAGGAAGGTTTTCAGGTAAATAAACCATTTACAACCAATTGTCTGGGTCAATGGGAGCCATCAAGATTCTAAACCACCATTAATGGCTCACACTTTGCATAATTACAAGAGGACCTCAAAGTTATACTTCATATTTCTAGCTTCAGATACAAGAATGATACATGCATACAAAGAGGAGGAATATATTCAGTAGGTTATAACCTTTGTTATGATACCTTACAAGAGACCTTTTGCATAAAGCATATTCCAGTTACGTCATATTCACACTCATAAGCATATTTCCATAAACCATATGAATGCAATGTTAAAGAAAGGTCTAATGGTTAACACAGGGGACTAGAAATTGGGATTTCTGGATTCAATTTCCAGCCCTGCAGATTTTCTGGAGTTACAATTTTAATTCTCAGCCTCTTTGCTTTTGTGGCTCAGCCCAGAATGTTATTTGAATATAGTTTGGGAAGGGAGGAAGGAGTCATGGTTAATCTATTTCATTAGCGAGATGGAGCCAAATGACTGAGTTTTAGAGACATTTAAATCTGAACTTTTCCACTCTGCATATTTTATATAGATTCTACATGAACCTATTGGGGTGGCACCAAAGGTCTCAATCAGGACTGAGTCCCATCATGCTGGGTGCTGCACAAAATACGGCCCCCCCAGACAGCCTGCAACCTAACGATGAAATCAAAGCCCTAGGACACATACCAGTGCAGCAGCTGGGAACAACCTCAGGTCTCCTGACTCCCAGCCCTGTGCACTATCCACTGGACTACACAGCTTCCTTGGTGTATTGTTAAATAATCAGCCAAACCTCCATCCCCCAACCTCCTAGGAAAGTTAATGACAGAGTGAAGCAATGCCTAATACAGTTGATCAGAATGACAGGCAGACAATAGAGCATAATGGTTCATTCACAATCATTACAGTCTATTGTGTAAATATGCAAATACAGTGCAATTCAGTTTAACTGATCAGTTCCTGCATCCTTATTTTCCTATGGCCACATTCCTTAATACGTTTTTCCTTCACCCTCCTGGGTCAGATTGAAAGGGACTTCTCCGATGTTCTCACTTTTGCAGCTGAGTGGAACTCATCTGAAGTGGAGACAGCTTGCAAGGATGCTAATTAGAGCCAATTAAAACCTGATTGACCTGCCCTGGCACTAAAACGTTCCTGGCAGATTTCACTCTGTCTTTCAAAGGTCGAGATCAGGTTCTTTGTACGTAACTCGGGAAGCTCATTGTGCCACAGATCTGCACACAAGGATCATTTCAGTATAACACTTGTGGTGGAATCTGCCCACAGGGATCCAAACAACCAGCCTCTTTACCATATAACAGAGAGCAGCTATTCCCCCATGGGACCCACATCAGCAAACAGTGTAAGAGCTCCAGCCACCAACCCCTAGTTTAAAAGGGAACATTAGTGGCAACATGTTTCTCAGGAGAAGACTTTGACTTTGGGATTCATTCCCAAAAATAGCCTTCTGGACAGGCTGCAAAGACCATCTATTTCTCTAGGCCTTGCAGCAGGAAGAGGGAGAGAGTTTGGGAGATGGGTTTTAGAGGCTTGTTACAATCTGGCTGGTAGACTGACTAACCTAATTGCCTTCTATGATGAGATAACTGGCTCTGCGGATGACGGGAAAGCTGTGGATGTGTTATTCCTTGACTTTAGCAAAGCTTTTGATATGGTCTCCCACAGTATTCTTGCCAGCAAGTTAAAGAAGTATGGGCTGGATGAATGGACTATAAGGTGGATAGAAAGTTGGCTAGATTGTCCGCGGTTCAGGGAGTGCCCAAGGGTCAGTCTGGGCCAGTTTTTTGTCAATATATTCATTAATGATCTGGAGGATGAGGTGGACTGCACCTCAGCAGGTTTGCAGACAAGCATTCGTAAACGTGGAGATGTGGCCGAATATGCTGGGGTAGGATAGGAACAGAGTGGAACCTAGAACAATAGAGGATCGGGACAAAAGAAATATGATGAGGATCATCAAGGAAATAGTGCAGAGCTGACTTAGTGATGGAGAAGAATCCCATTGCACTGTAAGACTAGGACAAATGGCTAGGCAGTGACAGGAAGCGGACATGATCGTCAGTGTGCCCTTGTTGACAATAAGGATAACGGCAATTTGGCTGTATAAGTAGGGGCATGCAGCAGATCGATGTGATAATTCCCGCTATTTCAACATTTGGTGCGAGCCTATTGGAATAACTGTGCCAGTTTGGCCCACATTACAAGAAAATGCTGGAAAATTGGAGAGAACCAGTGAGGGTAACATAAAATGATTAGGGGCGGAGCACATGACTTATGAGAGAGCTGAGGGACTGGGATGTTAGTCTGCAGAAGAGAAGAATGAGGTGGGATTTGATTAGCTGCTTTAACAGTGAAAGGAGATCTGAGACGATGAATCTAACTGTTCTCAGTGGTAGCAGATGAAAGAAAAGGAGTAATAGCCTCAATTGCAGTGGAGGGGTTAGATAGATATTAGGAAATTTCACTAGGAGGGTGGTAAAGCACTGGAATGGGTTACCTAGGGAGGTGGTGGAATCTCCTTCCTTAGAGGTTTTTAAGGCCCAGCTTGACAAAGCCCTGGCTGGGATGATTTAGTTGGGGATTGGCCCTGCCTTGAGCAGGGGGTTCGACTAGATGACCTCCTGAGGTCCCTTCCAACCCTGAGAGTTGATGATTCTATAACTACCACTGGGGGGCTGCATCAATGGTAACAAACAGGGGAAGTCGGGGGGCAGAAGGCTGAATCACCACTAAATCAGATTTTAGAAGAGTGGGGAGCTGACAGGAGACAACTCAGTCATTCCCAAACCTCCCTTCACATCAGTCCACATTGGCTTGGTCATACCCATTGATAAGATCGTCACAACGGATATGCAGTAGCTAGTCTATAACCAAGCACAAACAGCATCAGAAGTGATACATGTTTTAGAAGCCAAAGAGCTCCCTTTGAGCCCCAGTCCTGCAAGGATCCCCCTGGCCATGCACAGCCCCTCTGAAGCCAATGTAAGTCGGCACACGCAGAGCTCATAGAAGGATCGAGCCGTAATCAAGAAGAACATCTATCTAGGGTGGGGACATTTTGGCAGTTAGTAGCTACCTGGGGGAGCTCACGTCTCGAAGCAAAGCTACAGACTGTTAACTTAGCCAAGAAATGCCCGCCCCGGAAGCCACGAGTGCCACTAAAAGTGTTAAAATAAATCTTCTTTTTATGAGCGTAAAGCCTATCCGCTGAAATGCAGGCTGCCTTATGCCCAGTGCTAGACCTTTTCCGAGCAGCTAGAGACCCGTGCAGTGCAGGTAGCCCGCTTGCACAGGGCAAGGGTCCTTTGTTCTCAGCATAGGGTCTGGTTTGTAATGAAGCCAATAGGTTTGTCCAAGATCATTTTAAAAATAAAGAGCAGATTCCCGAGGAACCTTGTAAAAGCAAATTCTACAAAGGATTCACATTGCTGCAACCGAAAGACAAGCCACAATTTGCCATGTTCCTCCCCAACAAGCTCTTCTCCAGACCCAGTTTAACCCTAGAGAAGATTTTGATGGCTGCCAGACCCTTTGAAAATCACCAGGTCCAGAACTGAAATCCTGCCAGGCCTTTCGTTAGAGGGGTGCTAGCATGCACTGCTCTAATAATAGGATTAAGTTCCTTGCCAATCAACTGCTAATGAATTTAAGCCCTAAACAGATGATTAATGTAAAAAGACTGTGATTCGCACGTCAGATGCTTCGGCTAGAGCCTAAGCACAAAATATCAACCTTAATGCTGCCACTACCTGCACAAGAGGATAAAGGAGAAATAAATCCTATTAGTGATACAGCAATTTCCCACCAGCCCTGTCTCTCCTTGTCCTTCCTATTTACAGCCTCTTTTCTGACTGGTCCCATCTATAAGCAGTGCTTACGAACACATCTCCAAACAGAGTTTCCTTGTCCCTTGAGTCATTTATTCCATGGAACCTAAGAGCACGTCTGACTCCCCACAGCACAGAAAGCATCCTGCCTGTGCCAATGCACAGTATTATTCAGACACACACAGAGAAGCTATAAAGTGCCAATTCCTGTAACTGTTCTGCTGGGAAAATCCTGCTCTCTCTGTAACCACGTATAGATGGGGACAAGCAGCACCATGCCAATGCGTCAGAGCTGCAGATCCAGAGTGTGTGACCTGTTCTGGTAAGCAAAGTGCACTGAAAGTGAATAATAGAGGGAAATGGGAGGGGGAAGTACTTTCCCTGACCAGGTGTGCGTGTGTTAAGCTTCACCACAAGGAACAAAGCTGGGAAGAGGTGAGAGGCTGGCTTTCTAACCTACACATACACCCCGGAAGTTGCTGGAGAAGAATGAATGCGTCAGTCACTCCAGCGTCCTCTGGGGCTGATTTAAAGGCAGCACTGATTCCAGAATCTCGGGCAGCCCTTGAAGGCCAGGGATGGAAGAAGTCACTGTCATGGAGAACTGGGAGAGTGTAAAATATTATTGTGGGCCACAACCACTCTGAGCAGGGGCAGCGTCCTATTTTGCTGTCCTTCTGCTGAGGCTGCTGCAAGACCATTCTGGAACCCAACAACTGGTACCCAGCACGTTTAACATTATGGAACAAATATGGTGAAAGTAACTCAATAGGAGGGAAACCCCAAAAGTCCTTTCCCAGAGATATACATGCGTGTTAGGATGTATTCCGTTTTCAGCCTCAACAGTTCCATCTACTGGTGAGCTCAATGCAATATGACGATCAGATGGCTCAGGTGGTCTCAAGTATGACTGAGAAAACCAACTCAGGCAGAAAGGACCACAATTCCTCTGTATCTCTGCTTTACAAGCACACTTCAGCAATGACTGGTCTCAGTCTTGACAGCTAATCCGTTATGTTGCAATTATTTCTGAAGCAAGAAAAGGCCAGGATTCCATTCCCAGAACTGAGATCCCAGCTGCCAGCCAAAGGAAGAGAAGCTGACAAATCTTCCTTTATTTTTTAAATAAAGGTGCAAGCAGGTAATTATGTTTGCAATAGTTAGTTACTAACAAGTAACAAGTTCCACCACATGGACTTTGCCCTACTCAGAAATGGAAAATGTAAAGACCTCTGAGAGTCTCTTCATCCCAAGTATATATACCATTCAGAGGTGTTTATTACACAAATGATGCAAGACCAGCTGCATTGTGTCCCAGGATGTGAGACATGCCTCAGTAGGAGCAGGATGGCTTCCTAGGGAATATCTGTACCTCACTGAACAGCCCAGACACCACAGCAGAGGGACAAGGGATACTTTTAAAACTATCTTTCACTAACATGCATGCAAGAACCTATAAAACAGCTGCTTTGTCCCACCTAACACTCAAGCCCTTGGACAGCACTGACTCCAAGTTAGATAAATATCCATCCGAAATACCAAGTGCTGAAGGCTGCATGGTCTAATGAAATGGGCACCAGAGAGCTTATTCAGAGACCCTCACCCTGTAATTTCTGCATCACGTCCATAATTTCTGGTTGAGCTACATCAGATCTTTCAGAACAATGCTCATTTTTGACTTAAAGACTCAAGTGATGGTAGAATCTCAACTACAACTAGGAGATCAGGCAAACAGCTTCCTCAGGGTGCATAATTAGCCTTGCCTGGATGACCCAGGAAATTCCTAATGAGATATAGAGCATTTTACCTGAAGGACACTGCTTTGAATCCTAACATGGTCACGAATGAACAAGAGCACAACCGTCTACTGGCTGCTTGACAATCTATGTGAAATAAATTTAATGGGTTCTTGTCCTGTTCACAGTGGCCAAGTGGAAAAAACCAACCACAGCCCGCATTAATAGGCACAACCATCAACAAACACCAAAGAATGGAAGAGCATACATGCAAACTGCCTTCTGACTCCTAGAAGCAGACCTCTGAATGAGGGTTAAGCACAGTGGAAGGGCACTGCTGCCTCTCCTCTGCTGATTTGGAGGGTTGCTTGATCGGCTAAACTCACTTCACAAAACCAAACCAAAGAGGGGAAAAACCTACCACATGTTTGAATCTAATCTTCATATGTGCTTCTGGGGAAGCCAGGACCATTGCAGTCAATAGCACCATTCTCAGAGGTGCAGTTTCAGCAATTCTTCCAGACCTCTCTCATTGCTGCTCTAGGACCTAATTCTCAAGTTGGTACTTTGGAACAGTTGACTCAATCAGTACAGCTGCACACCTTCCCAAAACACCCTGCTCCCCAAGCTAATGTTTAGTATCTAAACCAGCCTAAATCTAGCCTTCCTGACTACACACACACCTACCTCATGTACTCCAAATAGAAATAGTAGCATCCAGTATTCCCAGAGACGTATCAGCAAAATCTTCAGGACAAACTGACATATCTTCGGTAAGAGAGGCTAAAAATATGTGAGTTGACATGAAAAAAGCCACATACGTCTTGTGCAAAGACACAACTTTCCTAAACAGCTTCTCCAGCAGAAACAGCCTTGGCTTCATCCCGTCACAAAGTATCTTCTTGTTCCACCTCCTTCTTCTGAAATAAAGCATATGCACTGGAGGTAGTATATAGAAAAGCCAACTCTCCAGATGCGTGAGTCACCCTCTCTCGCTGGTTCTATACTTGTGCAGGTTATTTTTGTGTGAGCCCTTTCTTAGGGCTGCTCAGTCCTCGTCACTACTTACCCGAGTTCCCTTACATGGTCAAGAAAGAGAAAAGAGAAAAGAGTTTCCAACCCAGAGGAGTTGGTGCACTCCCCTGGCTGGCTGGCTACCTCGCTGTATAAACATTCACAACATTTCCCGTGAGACAGGAAGGAATAATTTAGGTTTCTTATACCCTCTGGGTGCCAAGAATTGCTGAGCAGGATGGGCAGGACATATTTTACAGTTTAAAGCACACTTGCAATTAACTCCTTGCTTTCTCTTTGGAGGACTCTCGCAGGGCAAATACCCTGGGAAGTGTTGCAGTGGAATGGGTTCTAATGCCATCACTGTTGCACAAAAAGGAACAAAAAATTGGTAAAGACACACACACACATAGAGTGGCATGCAGGAGAGCATTTGAGACAGACATTGAGAGAGAGAGGAATGATCCATTTCCTCACTTGCTCTTATTTTCCCCTACATTTCAAATCAATGGGGAGGAATTTGAGCAGGTGCCTGCTGTTGACCCTAGTGGGGATGGCAAAGACAAAGTCCATTTAGACAGGAGTGTGTTGACACAGGGATACATGGTTTAGATAAAGGCTCAAGAAGACAAAGCATTCCTGGTCTAACTCCACCATGCAAATAAAGGAGAACTGATTTATAGAGCAGGGGGAGTGCAAAGGATCATTTCCTTGCTGTTCCAAACATAAATATGAGGGCTAGGGGGAGGGGCACCCTGCCAGTGGATGATCCCCTTCTGTACCCAGGAGCATTTACTCCAGGGAATTTAAGAGAAATCTAAAACTCAGTAGGGGGAAGACAGGCAAATTAGGCCAGGAGGCTGCCCTCTGCTCCTAAAACATCTTTCATTCCCTTGCACACACAAGTGGTAATGAATCAACAGCCACCACAGCAGAAAAATACACCACAGTGTGAGACAGGGGGAATGAAACCAAAGACCCTTTGCTCCTAACGTAAAAGAATGCAAGGTGAGCTCTCTGAGGCAGGACCGTCTGTTGGTTCTGTGTTTGTGCAGCACCTAGCACCAGGCAGCCCTTGCCCATGACAGGAGCCCTTACATGCTGCAAGCTGCATGGAAACTATTGAAAAATAATAGAGACTCAAACTCAATATATACCCCAAAAGGGAAAAAAAAGCTAGAGGACTCAAAAACAAAAAACCACACGACCGTGGCTAAACAACAGAGTAAAAGAGGCAGTTACAGGCAAAAAGGTATGCTTTAGAAACTGGAAATCAAATCCTAGTCAGGAAAATAGAAAGGAGCATACACTCTGGCAACTTAAGTAGAAGAATAATGGAGAAGGCCAAAAAGAAATTTAAAGAGCAACTATCAAAAGGCCAAACAAAAATGCAGTTCGTTTTTGTAAGTCCATCAGAAGCAGGAAGCCTGCCAAACAATCAGTGGGGCACTGGATGACAGAGGTGCTAAAGGAGCACTCAAGGAAGACAAGGCCATTGTGGAGAAGCTAAATGAATTCATTGCATTCACACCTGAGCCATTCTTTTTAGGTGACAAATCTCAGGAACTGTCCCAGAGTGAGGTGTCATTTGGGGAGATTTTGGAATAAACTGATAAATTAAATAGTAATAAGTCACCAGGACCAGATGGATTCACTCAAGAGTTCTGAAGGAACTCAAGTGTGAAATTGCAGAACTACTAACTGTGGTGTGTAACCTATCACTTATAAAATCAGCCTCTGTACCAGGTGACTGGAGGATAGCTAATGTAATGCCCATTTTTTAAAAAAGGCTCCAGGGGCAATCCTGGCAATTACAGGCTGGTAAGCCTAACTTTAGTATCAGGAGAATTGGTGGAATTACGGGAAAGAACAGTATTATCAGACACATAGATTAACACAATATGTTGGGGAAGAGTCAACGTGGCTGCCTCACAAGCCTGCAGAAAAGGGTGACCCAGTTGATACACTGCTGTTTGAATTTCAGAAAGCCTTTGACCAGGTCCCACATCAAAGGCTTTTAAGCAGAGAAAGCCATCATGGGACAAGGGGGAAGGTCCTCTCCTGGATAAGGAACTGGTTAAAAGATAAGAAACAAAGGGTAGAAATAAAAGGTTAATTTTCACAATGGAAATTGGTAAATAACAGGGAGTCCCAAGGATCTGTACTGGAACCTGTGCTGTTCAACATAGTCATAAATGATCTGGAAAAGGGGGCAAACAGTTAGGTGGCAAAGTTTGCGGTTGATACTATATTACTCAAGATAGTTAAGTCCAAAGCTGACTGTGGAAAGGGATCTCACAGAACTGAGTGACTGGACAACAAAATGCCAGATGAAATTCAACATTGATAAGTGCCAAGTAAGGCACATTGCAAAAAATCATCCCAACTATACACACAAAAAGATGAGTTCTAAATTAGCTGTTACTACTCAAGAAAGATCTTGGAGTCATTGTGGATAGTTCTCTGAAAACATCTGCTCAATGTGCAGCAGCAGTCAAAAAAACTAACAATATTAGAAACCATTAGGAAGGGGACAGATAAGAAGATATCATAATGACACTATATCAATCTTTGGTATGCCCACACCTTGAATACTGAGTGAACTTCTGATCGCCCTGGACGGAGCCGGAAGCAGGGGGGATTGGACCTAGGAATGTTGCAGGAGAGTTACATTGGGGATGGGGGACTTCCCTTGAAGGAAGCTACCTGAGCTGTAACCTGAGCTAGGAGTGGGGTTGGGAGAAGTGACACGTTCTGCCTGGAGAGTGAACGAAGGAGAGGAGGAGCTGGGGGGAGCAGGAAGAGAGCTGCTGGAGGATTTTGTGTGTTCAGTCTGGGGCTGGGCGGTGCAATACAGGGAACCCCAAGCTGGGGTCTAAGCTCCCTGAACCCCCCAGAAGGACTTGATTGAGGGGTTCTGGTGGTATCTACACACTCCGCTTGGCACTGTGTTCCTGTCATCTAATAAACCTTCTGTTTTACTGACTGGCTGAGAGTCACGGTGAATCTCAGGAAGAGGGGTGCAGGGCCCTGACTTCCCCACTCTCCGTGACATGCCCCATCTCAAAAGATATATTAAAATTGGAAAAGATACAGAGAAGGGAAACAAAAATGATTAGGCGTATGGAACAGTTTCCATATTAGTAGAGATTAAAAAATTGGGACTGTTCAGTTTAGAAAAGAGACAACTAAGGGGGGATATGATAGAGATCTATAAAATCATGAATGAGGAAGAGAAAATGAATCAGAAAGTGCTGTTTACCTGTTCCCATAACACAAGAACCAGGGATCTCTCAATGAAATGTTTAGGCAGCACGTTTAAAACAAACATAAGGAAATACCTCTTCACACAACACACAGTCAACCCGTGGAACTCATTGCCAGGGGATGTTGTGAAGGCCAAAAGTATAACTGGGTTCAAAAAAATAGATAAGCTCATGGAGGATAGGTCCATCAGTGGCTATTAGCCCAGGTGGTCAGGGATGCAGCCCCATGCTCTAGATGTCCCTAAACCTCTGACTGCCAGAAGCTGGGACTGGATGACAGGGGATGGATCACTCAGTAAATTGCCCTGTTCTCATCATTCCGTCTGAAGCATTTGACACTGGCTACTTTTGGAAAACAGGATACTGGGCTAGACAGACCATTTGTCTGGCTCAGTATGGCCACTCTTATGTGCTACTGCAATACAAACAGCAGCAAGTGATTCCATCTCTTGAGGTACAAGCCTTATCTTTGGCAAGTAATGTTAAGATTTAAGTCTTCCATAAATTGCAGCCACTAGAGGGGCATCCCAATCTCTCTCTCACGCACACGCTCCTCTAGTATTCCATCCAGGTCTGCACTGCAAACATAGAATCCAGTTGCAAATTTAGGAATCTGTTTTTACTAAAGGCACCAGGGCCAATGCAGCCATCCTGACAGGTCAGGGAGCCACAGGGAAAAATAAGACCCACCTGCAAAAGAGCAAACCAATTGAACTGGGCCTTCAGAGGGTTAGAAGCTGAGAAAGACTTTTTTCCTTCCAGAGAATGAAAAAGCCCCACACATTTTACTGATTTTGTTAACATTGTAAATGATGAAGCTGCAAGAGGTAGCCAAGCTACCATGGATTTGCCAAGACACGCACGGTGGGGAGGAGAAGGAGAAGTATTTCTCCTTTTCTAATACATGATGGGTATCCTGCCCTCATCAGATGCTACCTCTGCTGTTATGTGGGAGAAAAACATGAGGAGAGAGAATTAATGAGTGGTTCACGTGATCCAGCATTCAGGCCCATTTACAAATTACTCGCTCAGTTGTGGTGCTTTGAAAATTAATGACGTCTTATTTAATACTTTTTCTTCTTCCCCCATTTAACTTTTTAGGAGTGCAAGAAAATCTCTCTAACTTGTTATTAGCAGATGTGGATATGAAGAAATCTACCCTCACTAATGATAAACCAGGAGGCACAACACATCCAGACTTCCTTGTCCAATTAGAATGAATTTATATGCAAGCTTAATGTGCCTAATTAACCTGTCATCTGATGAGTATAAGGCAATTTGAATAGCAGTGTCAGTAAATATTTGCATCTGTGTTATCAGAATCGATCTACCAGGAAAAGATAGACTGCATCAAGAACAAGCTTCCTTTCCAGGGAACATATATACTACCGCACACGCACACACACACACACACACCCCCCATAGCCTCCTCTAACGGTTTCATAGTTGAGTAATTTTCAACATTTACATCATAGCCCCCCTGTGTTACAACACCTTATACCTTGGCATAAAAATTGTTCCAAGTAAAAACCTGGCACAGAAACTCTTTGGCAAAAAAGGCTGCAATTTTTTTCCCCTCCATGGATTTTAACAGCTGCTTTTCTCTTAAATTGCGGGGATGCCCCCAAAAAGGAAGTTACTTTGGCTTTTGGGGATGTTCTGTGTTCCTGATATACTGTAGCTCAAACAGCGCCTTCAAATAAAGTACTGCAGGCCATTAGCTCTCAATACGGACCAAAGCTTTTAATTCACCATTCAGCATTGACTGTGACACATGATAATAGCAACTTTCTCCATAATGACGCCAAGGACAGAGTTAATATGAAGGATCCCTAGAGACTCTTTCCTGTATGTAATAGTCTGCCAGAATAGCTTGTCTGAGGACTGAAGTAGAGGAGTGCGGATTCTTATAATCTCAGAGTCCCCAGTAGAATAAATCGCTCTGTGCATTTTATGAGAAGGAGCTGAAAGTTCTTCATACCCTTTGTTATGCAAATTGTCTACCTGGGCATTAGCCTGATGGTTAAAATCCCTGGGTTTTAAAAAGTCAAGGTATACACCATCCCCTCACTAACTGCAGTGAGCTCTGCTCCGGCCTTAAAAATAACCCCCATCCCTAAATGGGAGTTTACAGAAACAGTCTGCAATCTGTTTGTTACAGAGCATTCCAGCCCCCTCCTTCCCCTTTCTTTTTTTTTTAAAAATCAAATTCAGAGGCAAAAAAATGTCCTCATTCTGCCCTAAGCCAAAAAAAGCCAAGGAGCTGACAGCTAAGATTGAAACTCTGTTGCTAACCGATAGCACTGGACCCGATTCTGCCCTCCCTTACACCTACATGACCCCCTGGAGGTCAGTGGTGTAACTGCAGGCAAGAAGGTGACACAGGGGTAACAAAGGATAGAATTTGTTCCACAGCACCTACAGCTGATCTGGGATTGGAGCCCTTAGGCACTACCCTCATACAAATAATATTTGTCCCACCACTTCTACAGCCAGTAGGGTCCTTTTACACAAGGACTTAGAACCTGGGTGATATTTCCATGTAACCAGATGCAATTCCTAGGCTAATATCACCCTTGTTCTTCAGACCACTCGAACAAATCCTGCCCTCAATTTAACCCATGCAGTGCCTCTGGCTGGAGTTACCTGCTGATTTCAATAGGGTTTCACAGGCATGATGGAGAGCAGAATTTGGCACACTACATCTAAACTCCCTATGATTTCAAGCTTTTTGTCTTCATGTGTGTGGACAGTGCTCAGTCCATTCCAAGTGCTATCAGAATCCAAATCCCAACTATTAATCCTCACCAGATGCAATTCTGAGGCACAGAGGAACAAACTAAGCATGATGTCTCAAGTCTTTCACCCTGATTCTTAGTGTTAAGTACATGAATGCCCACAGCAAACAGCAACTTTCCATTCCTCTAGCTCCTTTCACCCTGAAGTGCTTTTCTGACTGTTCTGTATGAGGGATCACTTCTCCAGCCATTGAAATGAAGCCACCTCTGCTATGGAACATAGCAGCTCTTTATATATTTAAAAGTCAAAAATATCCCTATGTCTCTAATATACAAATATAAGACTGCAAATCCTTGCTTTAAAATAGAAAACAACTCAGCCTTAGCTATGGGCAGCAACCAATGCCTCCACAACATTAACACTAAAGGCAGAAAGGGATGGGGGCATTTTCTACAACTGAGGCAACTTTTGCAGCCCAAGGCAATGGTTAGGAACCAAGGGGCAGCTAGAGATCCCTGAGTGCATCCTGCATGTCCAGGTTGTTGCAGAGAAAGTGCTTATTGTTTGGGGCGGGGGGGTTAGTTTTTCTGCCTCCTCTTGCAAGCCACATGAGTCTGGCTAAGAAAACACTCAAATTAAAAGACAATAAACTGAACAAACTAAACACACCCGCGGCAGGGGCTTGCAGCACTCCTTCCAAAGAAGAGGGGCTCACTCCAAGGAGGTCACCCGTGCTGCTGGAGAGCTCGGGACAGTGTTTCTCCATGACTGGTCTGTGGACTGGCACCGGTCCCTCAGATCTCCCTGCCATAGTTTAGCAAAGCAGCAAGCCGGTCCCTGGTATCAAAGAGGTTGAGCTAGAGAACCAGGCATGGTTCTAGGGCTAGCAGGGTCTCTCTGGGTCCTGATGTGGCTTCCCGGAGTCACCAATCGCCCGTCTCCCGAGTGCCCAAAGCAGAAGGGAAATGGAGTGGGAAGGGAGCAGCACACAGAACCGTAGAGTTAGGAGGGACTGCGAGGGACATCTAGTCTGACCCCCTGCCAAGGTGTGGGATGCATTAAACAGGCTACCTGTGGGAGCTGCCATCATCAAAGACGAAGGTCTGGTTAGTGTAGCACTCGGCACACACAGGCACCCCCCCGGCTGCCAGGGCTCGCCCATCCTGCTGCTGAGCTGTCGACTTGTAAACCCCCTGAAGGCTCCTCTCTTCCCCCGAGAAAGGCATCTGCAGAGTGGCGAGGGTGCCCAGCAAGGCGACGCGGAGCCACGCATGGGAGTGCTGTGTGGCTGAAGGCTGCCCCAGGGCTACTGTTTACAAGGAGAGTCCAGCTGGAGGCGAGCCATTGCCACTGGTCACTCACACACCTTAGATTTCATAGTGCTGTGGCTGCAGCTCTTACAGTCCCGCTGTCTTCCCTGCCTGGGTGTCTCCTGGCAAAGCAACAAGTAGCATAAAGTTGAGCCTCATTTAAATAAAAAAAATGGACAAAAAAACAAGGCAGGGATCAGGTTGATTTCATTGCCTTAAATGCAAGAGATGATCCAAATCTTTGCTCCCAAGCTTGTCTCCCCTTTCCCCTGGGGTGTTTGGGAGAGCTGCAGGCTCTGCCAGGAGAGAAAGTCCATTGCAAGCAGCTGCTCTCACCAGACAAAGCAGGAAAGGAGGCGGGAGCTACCAGTTTGCTCCTTTTCCCCTGAAATATTAGTGTGTGTTTTTTTAACAAATTGATTTTTCTCCCCTCCTGTTTTCACAGCTTTTTCAGATGCATTTCTCTCCTGCATGATGGCACCATCTGCAGGCCACTGTGAGAATGGCATAGGCAACAAAGCCAGCCTCCCTTTGCCATCTCTGCCATGCAGAGCGCAGTGGCCTCTCTCAGCTCATGATAGACCCTTTTTAATATATTAACAGAGACTTCTGATAAATCATCCCCCCTTCCATGGTGGTTTTGATTTTCTGCCTTCTCTGTGGGGGTGGAGAGTGGCCTGTTGTAGCCCTGGTCCCTGCCTCTGGGTTGGAGGTTGCTGAGGGGACAGGGAAGGAAGAGGACTCCAGAAATCAGCTCCATTTTCCCCTCCTTTCCAGAGAGTGTGGAACTGCTGTCACTGGGGCTGCTTATGGTTCTCCCTGGGGAGCTGAGCAGAGCTTAAAAGGTTGGTGTAATGGTGTCTCCATGCCACTCCACACTGTCCTGAGAAAGGTATATTTTTATGTAGAGCCTAGCCTAGTATTTTGGTTATCATTCCATCCCCATCCCCCCGCAAAAAGCTGCTAGACCCCTGAAGAGTGTCTCTCCCTTGCTGTGGGGTGTAGACAAAGGATTCCCTTTCAAATTATGTGCTTTGTGTGAACACACAAAAAAGAAACTCTGGAAACGAAGCTACCTTCAATCAAGAAAGGGTTAAAGGCTCCAGTTTAAGGGCACCTTCCCTCCAGTCAAAGTTCAGACTAACATGAACATTGCTGCAATGCCCATTCTGACATACTGACACTCAATGAGCAAAGCACCTTTGAGAAGTTGCTCAGTCTAATTGGCTTCAAATCCAAGGGTGTTTAGATGTAGTCAGCCAAATCCTGCCCTTATTATGCCTGTGAGACCCGACTGAAATCAGCGGGTAGCTGCAACCAGTGGCATTGTAGAGGGCAGTTGAAGGCAGCAGTTGTTCCAACAGTATGAAGAACATGGATATGAGCACAGGAATTGCAGCTGGTTACAGGGTAATATCACTCAGATTCTAAGTCCTTTTGAAAAGGGATCCTACTACTGTAGATGCTGCGGGACAAATGTTATTTGTATTCAGGTAGCACCTAAGGGCTCCAATCACAGATCAGAGCCCTATTGTGCTAGGCAATGAACAAACACAAATCAACAAGAGGGTCCTTGCCCCAAAGAGCCTAGAGTCTGAGACTCACCCCTTAGTTTAAGAGCATGGAAAGTCTCACAGCTGGACCCGAGCAGCTGCGAGCAAAAGAACCTTCCCAATGCTACCGGCCATGAAAGGCGCTTGCTCCAGTGCTTGTTTACAGTGTGTCAGAGTGAAGCACAGGGAGCTGTCTGGAATGACATGTGGAGACGACGGGGAATAACATGGCTGTGCATGGAGGAAGATGGCTGCAGGGAATCATTGCTGTCAAGGGGCAGGAGTCGCAAAGCCAGGGTTTGCCACTGCAAATGCCCTGCAAAGCATGCCTCTCCCATTTCCCCCCATGGACTGCCAGCTAAAGCATTGCAACCCACTGCACCTGCAGCAATGTCCTAAGGTGAAGGCTGCAGGAAAATCCCAAAGTGTGTAGGGCCTGTCATTGCTTGTAGATTTTTGCCAGGTATCAAAGATGTCTGGTTTTAAGAGACATCCAACTAACGTTCTTGAAACAGAATGTCTGGGAAGCAACAGCAACCCCCCTAAACCTACCTGTATTGCCTTCATGAAGATAGTCTGGGATCATGCACTCACAGCCATCTTGTCCAGCTTCAGAGCATCAGCTTCCTATCAAGAGAGACATGTCATCATCCTCGTTCCCAAGTTTTCTAGTAAGGCAGACGTCCCATACTCCCAACATGCATCAACCACTGGCTCCAGGGGAAAACGCCCATGCAAATGCTCTTGGGTATATGAGTCTTGCTGGGACTGCACATTGTGTCTCTCTAACTTGGGCCAGAAAGGAAAAGGCATCAGAACTTCTCTTTTTCCTCCTGTCCCTCTGGATAGGCTCTCTGACACTAGGAATAATGGGAGAGAGAGAGGTGATTAATGCTCCGTGGCCAGTACAGCCATGTGACACTTCCTACCCCATCATGCTTTCATACGTCCTTCCCAGTTCTTCACTAACAGCGACAATATTCTTCATTCACCAATTGCCTCACATTATCATGTGACAAATGTTACTGTGCTGATCTGTAAGGAGAGGAGGTGGGTAACATAACAGCTTATTAACATGCAAGGTGATAACACAGAAGCGGAGGCGGAATTATTTAAAATGGCTACAGTGAGGGTGGCTAGGTGAACAAGAACTAATGGCTGAAAACTAGGGAAAAACAAAACAAGAAAAACCCAGAAAACTCTTGCACTCGAATATTGACTCTCAAATCATCAGGTCAATTACACAGTGGAATGATCTCCCATGGCAGGTTGCTTAGGTACTATAGAGAACCCTTACACAGATCCTGGAGCCAGCAGCTCTAGCTGGATTTAGATACCATTTAAGTAAAGCATTTAGAACCTGATCCAACTCCTACTGAAGTCAATGGAAAGGCTCCCACTGGCTTCAGGGGGAGTTGGATCAGGCCATTTGTGTAGGAGGTTAGAGTCTTGTGCTGCAGTAGACAAACTGGATGAGCCAGGTGGCATGGTCTGGTTCTCCCTGCTATGAATTATCCCTATGATCATTTTTTACTGCAAAAAATCCCGTGTTACACAGACAGACATCTTGGTCCAGTGCACAGGACACTGGCTTAGGAGACCTGGATTCTCTTCCCAGCTCTGCCACTGGGTTGCTGAGATACCCAGGACACGTCACTTCCCTGCTCTGAGTCGCAGTTTCCCCATCTGTTAAATGGGGATAATGATGCTGCCCTCCCTGATAAAGTGCTTTGAGATGTCTGGACAAGAGGCACTGTAAAAAAGCTAAGCATTCTTCTCCCTCAGTCTGAGACTCTTTTGTTGTCATTTGGGTATTCTCTCCCACTCTGCTAGTCTTTAAGGGTGTAAAGTGCATTAGGGTTCCAGCAGAGTAGGCTGTGTTGTTTTGCAGTGAAAGAGCAAACCTCCTTCCTGCTCTTCATTTTCTAGTATCTTCTTGTTTCATATTGCGAGGTCACACCCAGACTCCATCACGCTCCCAGCTTTCAGAATGCACTGTTGCTACGCACAGCCCATTCCATTAACATCTTTAACCTTGCTGTAAGAATTGGCTGCCACCCAGACCTCAAAAGACATAATTTAGTTAGGAATCCAAAGGGAAATCACCCACTGACCTATGCGAGATGATTACACAACGAGAAGTGCTAATAAGATTGTAGTGCAACCAGTCCACACTAGCAATGCTCTGAATCCAAGTAGCAGAGTATTGTTAGTGTGTGGGTGTGCCCCCTACGTGTGGCCGGGACTGTCACTCACGCATCAGACTGAGCAGCCATCGAAGAACTCACTGACCCATGCACCATGCTCTGTAAAGAGCAACAGTGCCCTTGTAGACAGTCTGTGTGGAGAGCAGTGCATTTCTGTGGTGCAATTGCAAGAGGGGGAGATAGATACAGCCTGGCTTGCAAGGTGGTTTGAGGAAGGGAGGCAGTGCGTGTAGGGTGATATTTAAAGTGTTACGCTGGGGAACTGCAGTGAAAACAGTCACCATCTCTGCCCTATCTGGCTGCTAGCAGGCACGGCTCGAGTCCAGGAGGGGCTTTATTTCTGTCAGTGCAGTGAAAGAGTCAAGCATCTGTTGTGTGGAAATGCACCTCAGACCCCTCCTTCCCCACCCAAAGAGATCCAGGGAGGGAACATTCTCGTGAAAGGGTCCCAAGCCAAAATCCATCCAGAATCCCAGATCCCCATTTTGCAGCATGAGCCCAGCATTTTGTGAGGGCTGCTTCAGAGGAGCCTTGGCTCCCCTCACCATGTCAAGTCAGACTGGCCCCTTCCCAGCCCTGGATGTGCAGTGAATCCTGGTACTCCGCACCCCTCCCTACATTCCCCACATGCCCAAGCAGCTCTGCCGTGCCAGCTGCAGGGGGTCAGAGTCCGAACAGTGGGAGGGGAGGGCTCGTGCATAGAGAGATGGTTAGTGTGCTCATACACAGATATAGGGTAACAATGGGTGGAGATTGCCTGTTCCATGCCAGTGGGAAGGGAAGCTGTGCCTTGCGCAGTTAGGCCTGTATTAGAGGGAGACACGACACACCCCTGGGGCTGGAGGACTGAATTATTCCTACAAATAAACCTTCCAGGGGACTCAGCTGAGCAATCCAAATCCACCGCCCCAAACAAGCTGAGGAAAAGGGGAAGGAAAAGCTGAATTACAAAATCCCACAGGAAAAGGAGATCACGACACCACCATGAAAAGAGAGGCCACATCCCAGGGGATAAGGTTAGGATCGGGGCAGGGATCTGTCCCTGGTGCAGGGTAAGGGTGCAAGCCACATGGCTGCCTGGGCCAGGGTTAGGTTCAGGGCCAGGGCCAGCAGGGCTGCCCAGGCAGGGGTTCCCTGGTCCAGGATTAAGTGTCGGGGCTTGAAGGGCTCTCAGATCAGGGCATGTCTCCATAAGACTTTGTACAGGGTAATGAGCTCTGCTCCTGACTGGCACCTTGGGGCACGACCAACATAACAAACAAACCAATTTACCAAGCAGACAATAGAAAATGATTCATTTCAGAGAATGGACTCCGCAAAAATATGCAACCTACAAAGGAAAGCCTCCTTGTCATGGAAATGATTATTATTTTAAATTATAGCATTTAGAACCATCTAAAGAGGACTGTGTCCTGATTTTGTGTTAACATGTTAATAGCAATCTGCATATTTAATTTCAGGACAAACAATTATGTTAAATTAGAAGCAGTCAATCACTTTGCACATTTTAATGGAGCTTTGGAAACTTTGTCAGTATCCTACTTCGGTTGGAAACAAGTGACATACAGTAGGGATGAGACTCCCGTGTATACAATAAATAAATACTTGTGTTATAGGCAGGAAGAACAGGGTCAAATTCTGTTCTCAAATGGTTACATTGGCCTCCTTGTGAAATTCCAGTGAAATTAGGCCTTGAGCCTACAAACACTTGCTAACTGGAGCAGTGTTTACTGCTGTGATCAATCCCGTAATAAAGTATTTGCAGAATTGGGCACTTAGGTTTCATCAAATTTAAAGCCAGAGAGACCACCAGATCTAGTCTGACCTCCTCTTTAACACAGGCCTCCAACACCACCCAGATACCCCTATACTGAGCCAAATAACTTGAGACCAAAGCAATTCAGTCCTTAGGAGACCAAACTGTTACACGTCCCAAGCAGAGATCAGGAGACACCGAGGAGCACCAATGCCTGAGGCCACTGCAGGGCGGAGAACAGATTAGGTGAGATATGCCCAGATGAGCCCACCAGGTGATCCATGCCCCATGCTGCACAGAAGACAAAAAATCCCCATGGTCCCTGCCAATCTGACCTTTGGAAAAATTCCTTCCCAGCTCCAAATCTGGTGATCAGTGTGGTTTTGAGCATGTGGGCAAGATGCACCAACCAAGCATCTAAAAAAGAGGATTATGAACTCGTCTGGACAATCACCTACCTTTCACCTATGTTCCATAAGCATTATGCACAGTAAATATTAAAAGTGACAGCCCCGGGCCTGCAAACTGCTCTGCATGGGCTGATCCCTGCACCCAAACTCACAGACTCCAGTGGGCCTCCATACAGATGCCAGGCTACCTGTCAGGAGCCTGTAGCAGGGCTGGGGCCAAAGTCAACAGGAGCCACACGTGCACATCATCAAAGGGCAGAACTGGCCCACAAAGTCCACTTGCCAGAAGGAGGGTCGTGCCCCTAACACCACACATGGTGTATGCAAGTCAGTCCCCTGCCCATGACAGGTCTTGTCCGTAGCCATACTTGACCGTAATTCTGAAAATTAAAACCCAGGGAGTTCCCAGAACAAGTCCCTAGCCTTCAAAGAAGCCTGCTAAGTGACAGAAAGTCAGCTAGCTAATCAATTTACTCCAGGAATCGAATCTCAACAGGAGAAGCCGCTTGCTTTACAACGAGATCCATGGGACTTCGTATTAGCAGCTTCCCATCTACACACTCCTCCTTTGGACAGTTCAGCCTCTGTCTTGCTCAGACGTACCTTGAGGTTTGCTTGATATCCTTCCCACCCATCCCCCATGCCCCTAGAATCAGTTTGTTTCTCCACTGCCTCTGCTTTCCAGGATACAGTCCTCCATTCTACAGGCCTGATCTGTAAGTCATATTTCTAGATGTATAACTTTGCATTTGGTTCCATTAAAACACATTTTGTTTGAATGGACCCAACTTACCAAGCAACCCTGACCTCCATGTCTGAGTGCCCTGTCCTCACAATCATTTACCATTCCTCCAAGCTTTGCGTCATCAACAAAGATTATTTATCAGCAGTGACTTTATAATTATATCCAGATCATTGTGAAAAGGTTGAATAGCATCCGGCCCTGTGGAACCGCACTATATGTTTTGAGTTCCATCAGTTAGCCAGTTCTTAATCCAGCTAACGTGCTGTATTGATATTGTGTAATACTCTTTTTCTAATCGGAGTGTTGTGTGGTACTAAGTCAAACTCATTACAAAAGCCTATTTCAATTACATTCACAGTTACCTTTATTAGCCAATCTTGTAATCTCGAAGAACAAAAACAGGTTTCTTTGACAAGACCTCTTTGCCATAAAACCTTGTAGACTGGCATTCGTTACATACCTATCCTTTGATTCTTTGTCAGCTGATTTCTGTATCAGTTTTTCCATTTATTTTGCCCCAGACTGTTGTCAGGCTAATTGGCAGACACTTACCCAGGCCACCCACTGCTTTTTCTGAATATTGGCACAACATTATCACTCTGGAATTTCCCTGCTAGTCCAAGATTTGTTCAAAATTAACATCAATGGACTAGAGATCTCTGAGCCAACTCTTTGAGGACTCTTGGATACCAGTTATTTGGGCCTGCCAATGTAAACATGTTTATCCCTGGTAGATGTTGTTTAACACCCTCCTAAATTACTAATGAACTGGAAAGCACTTCATCTTCACACTCCCCATTACATATTACAATATTTACCTACTCCACAAGTAGGTAGGCTTAATTAATGTTTGTAAAGCACTCTGAAAGCCCAAGATGAAAGAACTACTGTATGTGCACATTACAATCATTACCCTGCTTAAATAATTTAAGATCCTCTGGGCTTCTGGATGTATTTCATCTCTGGCTGTAATGATTCCTAGACCTATAGAGTCCAAGTACGACTCTTAAAGTCATTTCATTAAAATTAGGAGACTCAGATGAGAGCAGGCAAAATGCATGTGGTAAAAATCACAGTTCAAAGTCTTTACAGAAACTGTTCAAGCTGAGGCATAACATTGGATGCATTCAACTGCGCCATTGTAAAAGCTCTTTGAAACAGTAATGATGGCACAGCTTCTTGTTTCTGAACAATAGGCATCTCATTAATAAAATAAAAAACAGGTCACTTGTCCTATTTACTTTACTCACTCCATGCTAAGCTGCCTTCTTTCAATTTGTTGCCATTTCCACATCTGTGCATCTATTTTCCATCAGAAAAAAATCTAAAAATCTGCTCCCTCCCGCTTGAAAAGATGGCGTTGAAGAAAAGACTGCTTTGCAACCTCACAGTAACATTTTGCCTCCTCGGCATCGAGGTAGTAATTAATACTTTACCACAACTCACAACTGACCCAAGTTTTTTGTAAAGATCATAAGCATTTTAGCAAATACGCTGAGGGAAAGGACAACAACAGTTCTAGGTCCAGGCAAACCAGCATGTCAGAAGAAACATGGAAACCCACCAGACAGCACCGCACAGCATTAGACAGACTATCCCAGAGTACATCCGAGAAGAGCAAAATCGGATTTGGAATAAAATGGCTCCAGCTGGTAGGTACAGAAGCAACCAAAGTTGGGACCTTTGGACACAAAACTGGAGAATGTTCTCTGACTTTCTCTGCCCTGTGCTATTTGCTCCAGCCTCACCCCCACACGCACACCCCCGCCCCCGACTGTTCAGTTCAACTCCACACCTCCCCCTCCTACCCTCTGTTCCCTGCCCTGTCCCCCTCACCCCATCCTTCCTTCCCTTTTCCTCACCCACATAAATGAACTTATCTTCTCCCCACCTCTATGAGCCAGGGAGGTGGTATTATCCTGATTTTACAGATGAGGCACAGAGCGATGCAGGCCAAAGCTGCCAGAAGTCACCACTAATTTTAGAGCCCAATTTGAGACACCTGGGGCCTGATTTTTCAGAGTGCTTCATATTCCATCTCACTCTATACATTCAAAGCACAGTTTCCAATCACTTCACTTGCAGCTGTGACTGCTCAGTTCTTCTGCAAATCTGACCCCAGGTACCCCAAAGTGGGTTTCCGAAAATGAGCAACACAAGCAGTGGCCGCCTAAGAAAAGCTTTGGTTTAATGCCTTGCCCAACATCACACAGGAATTTTGCGGCTGAGGCAGGAATAGAATTCAGTTCTCCAACTGCCTAAATAACTAGACCATCTTTCTCTTGCAACAATTCCCCACCTTGTTCACTGCATAAACTTCTGTGATCAACGAGGCAGGAGTCTTACATACAATAGCCTCCTTCACTAAATAACTCAGATTCATTTCCTGACCACCAGCTATTCTGTGCGCTGAATGAGGCAGAGGTCTGGGAGGCGGGGGGAAGTAGTATGTGATCACATCAGACTCTCTCGTAATGCCTAAGTATGAATTATGGACACATGTAACCTTAGTTCTGACATTGCCTAGTTTTTGGGTGCTTGGACTTTGCAGCCTTTATGTTCTGTAACTGTAGCTTTTTAATTTAGTTTTCCAGATTTAAAAAAATCTCAAAAAACAAACAAAAGGCCTCATTTAGAACCATACTGACCCTCCAAGTGGGTCATCAGCAGAGTTTGAACCGTTAGACCCCACCACCCTGGCTTCCCCTTCTGCCCTTTCTTACAACATACTCTTGCAGCCTGTCTCTGCCCCATCCTTCCTCCCCAGCCTGACTCTGCGCTCCCTCAATTCCCCACCACCACCAGTTTGTCTTAGCCCCTGACCTCAGACCCATTGCAGCTTGTCTCTGCCCATCTCTCCAGGCTGTCCTTGCCCCACCTCACTCCTCTGCATTCCAGTCTCCTTGGAACTAGCCAAGGGCCATTAAGAGCACAGGAGAGAGCCAGTCTCTCCCCTCTCAATTGCTATGCTCAGCATCCTGATGGAAGCCAAGAGACGCAATTGCCTGGAAAAAAAGCCTGCATGGCTGAAGCATGCTCAGTGCAGGCAGAATCTTGCTCTCCTGAGCATGTCTGAACTGAGATTTTTCCAAAGCCTTTAATTTGACTAACTTGGGATGGATTAGGGTTGGCAAAAGGCACATCCCTGACACCAGGGTGATGCCCCACCCCACTCTACGTGATTTCAGGTCTCTGCTCCAAGACATGGAGCTAGAGCTTCTCAACAAAATTGTTGTAAAAAAAATTTTTAACATGGGCAAAACCTTGTATTTTCCCTTAATCTTGTTTCTGGAAATGGCTAAACTATTTTTTTGCTGAAACTTTACAAAAAAAAATTCATTCTGAGGCAGACCCCTCCTATGGAAAACTACAACCCAAGAAGTTATAGTCTGGCAAAATTACAGGCAACTAAAAAGTGTGGGATAATGGAAGGTGTTCGGTAACTGTAACTATAGGCATCACTACCTGCTCCACAATAGTAATAGCCTAAACCCTAATGTAACTGATAGTGTTTTGGTTGTTGCAGTATTTTGTATGTGGAATTGGGAAGTAATGTCAGAATGTGACTGAAGTATTCTTCACTTTGCCTACCATCCCAGCTGCAATCAAAGGTACAGTACCAGGCACTGTACTGGGTTGCACTGGTGTTTCAAATTGTGTGTCTCTGGAAACTGGTAGCCAGGTGGTGGAATGGAGAACCATCAATAAAAAAAACCAAGACAGCCATCCCCACCCTCCACCCAGCACTGACCTGAGAGCTGAAAAAACACACCTCAGTTTCTTCCTTGCATGTCTCTCATTTATGGCCACACATGCTGCTTGGCTGCTGGTGACCTGCAGAGTGATGTCTTGTTTTCTCTGCCCCTTTCTGTGGATTGCCAAGATCTTGGTCTGAAAGTGAGGCTGTCCCAAAAAGGAGATCTTCTGCTGAACCAGCTTTAGAGGGAGGTGTCCCTGGATGCTAGCCAGCTCTAAAGCAACAAGCAGAATGAGGTCAAGGACAGACACAGGAGGCAAGACTCTCCCGCCACTCATCCCTGCACAAGAGACAGGGAATCTGTATCCCTGAGGGGTCTGTTTGAAAGCCCGTCTCTGCCTGGCCAGTGCTGTACCAAGGTAAAGGACCCTGCCCTTACAGCAGCAACACCCAGAAAGAGAAGCTCCAGCTCAGTATTTCTCTTTGAAAATAAACTTCTGACAAATCTCTGAAAGCCTTTGATTACAAACCAAAGTGATTAACAGCACATTGGCCCTACTGGAGGCCCAGAGGGCAGGGAGCCATTGTCTTGCTGACCATGGTTATCCTGCTATTTTGCTGACTTTGAAAAACACCCTCAGGATGGGCTGGTTGTTACACTAGGCTATAAAAACAGGCAGCCCGGCTGGACATAGAAGGTGATTAGCAGCAGTGCGGCTAAAGTTATGAGATATTGTATATTACAGATAAACATGTTCTCTCTTGACAATTGAGAAGCAGGCGTACATGTCCAAGTAACACTTTCCTGGCCTGAAGCCCCTGGTAAGTGAAACATGGATAGCGGCAGGGGAGATTATTATAGGTACATCCTGCACACGATCTGCATTAGAAAATGAATGTGGCAATTCCAGGTCCTACTTTTCCAAAGTAGATGAGGCCTCAGTGTCTTCGTCTTGTTGGGGTTTGGTTTTTTATCCTTACAAAAGCAATCGATTATAATGCTGTCTCCATTCTTTGGACTCAGAGCCCCCTATGCTCAGCAAAGGCTTCTGAACCCCAAGTCTATAACACAACTGGCTGCCTGCATGCACGCAAAGCCCCTTCTAGGTTATGGGGCAGGACAGGGAGTTGCTCAGCAGCAGCAAAACAATGGACAACAAACTGTCTAGTGGGCAATAACGACCTTCTAGTTAGAGAAAGGGAAATGTTAAGATTTAGACACCATTGTACAATTAACTTTTCTGCAGAGCTTCAAGGACACAGTGCTAACGGGAGTGCTAAGGATTGCTCTTCTCTAATGTAGATAGGCTCTGTTAGCACCTTGGTCTCACTTTTACGATCTGTGTATTTTTAAATGACAGATTTTAGCTCCCTCTGAGGAGACGTGTCATAAATTGCAAAGAACACTGATAACTGACAATATTGGCAAACTCATTCCAGGAGGAGATGGAAGAGAACCCAAAACAAACACATATGGGTGAGTATAACCTTTCTATATAATGACTAGTAAGAATTTCTTATTGCACAATAAAAATCCACAGGGCACAGTAAATCACATTTAGTTTAGCAAGCTAATGTTACAACGATTTTGGACACACTTCTGGAGCTATTTAATTTTGCAAAATAAATTGAAGAGTTCAGTGAGATATTGTAATTCCTGAGTTTAGGAATTCCCAAGTTCCCTGTGCCTTGAAACATACTGAATATTCTCACATGGAAGCCACAGTAAAATTGGTCTAAAATAGTACAGTACCTGTTGCCAACTTCTATCTTTGTGCAGGCAAAAGACGTGGAGAAGTCATACCACAGCAGCTTCTGTGAATAGCAGACTATCCATGCAGGCCCAGGACTTGGTATCAGAAACACCTCCAAAAATGCTGCAGTCCCGTTAGAGAGAAGTTTGTCCAGTTGCTTTTCAAAATAAGATTTCTTCATCACCTTGGGAATATGGGGGCAAATGAGGGATGTAGAATTATTGCTAGGCAGTGTCCATGAGTTAAAAACAGAGCAAGCTCTCAGCAGAGGCAACATGCAGTTCTCTTTAATACATAAAGCAGGGCTAGGCAACCTGTGGCACGTGTGCTGAAGGTGGCACTTGAGCTGATTTTCAGTGGCACTCCCACTGCCTGGGTCCTGGCAACTGGTCCGGGGGGCTCTGCATTTTAATTTAATTTTAAATGAAGCTTGTTAAACATTCTGAAACCTTATTTACTTTACATACAACAATAGTTTAGTTCTATATTATAGACTTATAGAAAGAGACCTTCTAAAAATGTTAAAATGTCTGACTGACACACGGAACCTTAAATTAGAGTGAATAAATGAAGACTCAGCAAACCACTTCTGAAAGGTTGCCGGCCCCTGAAATAAAGTCTTTGCCAGCCTGTTGGTCTAATGGTGACATTACAGGGCTCTGACTGCTGCTCGGCCCTCACAGTCACTGAGAAATGCTTGTTTTGTTTAAAGCAGACTCTTGCTGACCCTCGTGTTCTAGAACCATCTCAGCTCTTCCCTCAGGTGTGGTCTCAGCCAAGACACAGCAGCTTTGCAGCCCCACCTGTGGAAGCTGGAGTGTGGACACGGGACAGGTGGATTCGGGTATTTTTACCGCTGACAAACCTTGCCCTGTTATGGGCCTGGCTAGCCAACACCGTGATAACAATACCTGCAGTCTGTCTATACGGCAGAGCTGAACCCACTGGGAGTTGACAGGTGTATAAAACCTTCGTGTAAATGTACCAAAGACAGAAGCTGCACAGTTCTGTTAATATGGCGATATCATCATTCAGTCCCATCTGCACAGTTAAGACTAAGCATTGTTCTAACATGGGCCAGGTGCAACAATGTTGTAACCCAGGGCTTTGTCACACAGGCCCCAATAAGTGCACAGTTGTGCAATGTGTTTCCTTTAGTCTTGAAAGCTTTGCACCAATTTCCCATTAAATTGCACACTGCTTTACTAATTCTTCTTTTGACTTCAGTCAAACAGCACCTCACCCTTTGTATGTAAACTTTGCACAGTTGGTTGATCCCTTCAGGAAACTAGAACAAACAGCTTCTGCTAGCAAGTTGCAAGTTTGGATACATTGACATATTTACTTTTGGTTGCTGCAGGTTTTAAGCCCAGACCAGCATAACTGGTGTATAAATATCAAATGAAACACGTAGTTTTTCTTCTTAGGAACTTTCAGCTAAATGAATTTGAGACAGATGTCTAAGCTGTGCTGTGCTTCAGCAATGTTAGCTGTCTCCTGTAGATGCAGTTTTATAGAATCAGTGCTTCCTAAAATGATTTCAAATGTATTTGCTGTGCTAACCTCATTTTCTTCTCCTTCAGCTCCTCATTATTAATGTAATAACTAACTGGCTCTATAGTTTTATATCTAGCTTCAGGTAAGGATCATGTTAGTGCTAAAAAAGAATGACCCAGTTAGATATTTGACTGTTGCCAAAGAGCAACCTTTGGCTGCAGGTTCTCTACATCAGCTGTTTCCAGACCTAGAGCAGTTATATTTTCAAGGTTAGATCATTATGTATTTTCCTCTAGTATATCAGCTTGTTTTTTCTGATCTCTTGCTAGGTAGGACCAGACCTAATTAAACTCATGTTCTGCTTTCTTCCTGGACATTATAGCTAATGCTAGTTTTAGCAATACTCCGCATGTGTAGAGTAGTTTTCAGTGGATCTCAGACACCTCTGCATTGATACAGATTAGGGACTTGCGGCATAGAGACTTTGCCATTGGGTTGTCCAGTGCTGTTGGACAACCCAATGGCAAAGTAGAATCCAAGCATCTTCTCTGCTCTAACCACTACATTTTGTTCATCCTATCAGATGTCCTTGGGTAGAACTGGTACTCGTTTAACAGGAAGCCACAGGCTGTTCTGGAGGGGGTAGTGACATTAACAGCACTTTTAATTTTTTACTGGGTTTGTTTAACCCACATTGACAGTCTTGCAATAAATCCATATGTTTGCTTGTAAAACCACTATCAAAAAAGTTACTGCCTTTGGAGCTTTTTATGCTCATAATTAAAGTGTAGTTAGAATCTTTTTATATAAATATACATAAAACATAATTACTGCGTAAAATTAGTACTCATAAAAGTGAGAGTAGCTAGAGCCAGAGACAGGTCGAATGTTACCTATGCTGTTCTGACAGGCGCCTACAATTTTTAGTCCTAAGCGTCTAATCCCTAAAGACAGACAATTCTGCCAAATTGAACAGTGGTTTTGCAACGTGGACTAGCATAGAACCACTTTGCTCACTCATACTGACTTGTGACCTGCACTGGGATTTGAAGCCTCATCTCTGGAAAGAGTAGAGTGAATCAGCAGTCCCATTTGTAGCGGGTGAAGGGAATAATATTGCTAATTTAAAGTATTTCAGCTTCACTTTGATTCACTTTCAGGTGTATAATACTTATGTCACCTTTAGAAAGAGTCACTGAACATCATTAAGTAAAGCGCTCTGACATGCAAGATATTAATACAGCCCCTTGTGATGCAGCATAGTTCTGCGTACAGCGAGAGAACAACAAACAGCCACAAATATTTTCAGGCCACATAAAACAAACCCAGCTTGGTGCTTAAGAACTACAAACACTGAAATTAGCTGAAATTCTCTTGCACCTGAATAGATTGGTTTTCCATCTCGAAAAATCACACCAAACAAGTTGAGTAGCTGCACAGAGAAGATACCTGCTCTTGGGAGCCTATCGGCCATTCCCTTTCAGCTTGTCCTTCTGGGTGCCCCTGTACCAATGTGTCCCCTAGAACTGATGTGTGTAAGGGCCCTGTTGCCCTCTCGAGGGCTGAAAATGCCAGAGCTGCTCAGCTGCTAATCAGTTTTCCTTGACTGTTCGGTGGCTTAGCTGCCCAAGTAGAGGCCTCTGTTTTGGAAACCCACTGTCATGTGTCTGTGCATGGGCAGCCAGCCACCGGCGATGGGAGCTGTACTGCATGCAGCCAACGTTCATTATACTCAGAGTTCAGTCACTGAAGGACAATAGTTGTTGAAACTGATCGCTGTAAACTGGGTGAATCGTTCAGAGCCATTTACTGGATTCACATGCTGCGCGCCTTAGCGATGGCACAAGCCTTAGCTGCTATTGCTCTGACTTCTGTGGGCTCCATTAGGCATTAAAGACCTCACTAAAAGGGGTATTGGAAGAGCAGCTAGTAGGTCTGCTGCTGCAGTGAAACCAGGGTTCTTGCTGGCACCATTCCCTGCTCTGTAATCAAGCCTTACAGTTGCACTTCAGACGAAACCCCCTCTGGTATTCAGAGTCCCCAGGGCCTGGAAGCAACATGAGCCATTTTACAGCCTGCTGGAAGAACTTGCTCTGTCCTCTCTGCTGCAGGAGCAGGCGCCTCTCCTGAGGGCAACACCCCAGAGGTAACTAACCCATTCTCAGCACTCCTCTGAATCCGCTAGAGAGGAGGATTTGCTGCCCTTCAACCCAGCAGCAGACTTGAGGAAATCTGCTCCTTGTTGACGGATGCCTCCAGTGCTAAATGTCAGGTGCACACATGAATAGCCAGGTGCTATCAGCCCTCTCCCCTGCACTAGGCAATGTTTCCTGGATCTAGCTCAGCAAACACTGGGCCCCATTCTGAGAGGTGCTGAGCACCGGCTGCAAGGTGCCAACACCCTCAGCAGCCACTGAGATCAGCAGGAGCTGAAGGAGCCCAACCCCTTCCAGACTGACACCCACCTTGTTGTTTGAAGAACTAATCCTGGCATCACTGTAGCTTTAAGTCTTTAAACTGATGATGTATGAGAAGGCGATAAGCTGCCACTTACAGCATTTCTCAGAGGTGGCCACTGTGGCTGCAGGAGGCCACCAGAGGCTTTTCTTGTGGCCACAGCTTCCTGGGTGATTACTGGGGGAGGGAAAGCAGGGCACCTCTCTGGAGAGACAAAAGCTCGAGAAGCAGGCAGCCTGTTACATGGCCAGTTTAGACATACCCTTAGTAGCTAGCAAGTCTTAAAAAAAAAAAAAAAAAAAGCAACCAACAAAGCAAAAGAAACAATAAGAAAAAAAGACAAGAATGTGCAAAGCATCTTGTGTGTGTTTTTATTTTGTTCAGGTCCAGCAAAGAATAGAGACAACTGCACATTCTTTTTATTATTGAGTCTGCAAAAATAAAAATCCCACATCAATAAATTACAATGATTTGAACATGTCTAGGTGCATATTCATTTGTTTTTCCTAAAGTTAAGTATTTTAAGAAAAATTGTCAGAGTGGCCACCAGCAAGATCTGGCAGACATACTCTGAGGCCATCCAAAACATTGTTGTGAGAACCCTTGCACTAGAACTCTAAGAGCGAGACCTCTGCCCTCTCCTCCGCATTGAACTTAGCACCCTTGACAGCTGTGAGTAGACCCAGGGCAACATGTCTACCAGCACAGCCCTGCTCCACCCCTTCTGGAAAGGGGTTGTGGATCTGGCCCTCTGACTTTACTCACAGCTGATCGCAGCAGCATAAATGTGATCACAGTCCAAGTGTGAAATACTGGACACCATTCCTTTTCCTTGCACCAACCCTGAGCCATGCACCAAGTCATGTTGGTGCAGCATTCCTTGCAATGACGCTGAGCCAGGGTGGAGAGAAAAAGGCACAGCTCTCTGCCGGGCTAGTGTGGAGCATAGAGATGGGGAGGCTAATATCTGAACTCTCAAGAGCCAGATTTCGATTATGGTTATACCAGGTTCACGCCATGCAAACTGGCTGCTTGGGCTTCACACTGACACAGCAGAGATGTAGTGCGTTGTGGGGTGCACGGGGGCCTCCCCAACCGAAGTAGAGCCAGTGTAGCAAACTGTATGCCACCCCCCAGCGCACAGCTGGGGCATTCCTACATCCTGGCTGCCAGAGAGCCCCCAGGGGCTAGTGCAGCTGAGGCACAAAGACAGCAGTTGCTGAAGCTGCTTCCCCCGCCCCCAGGATGAGGGAGTTGCATTGTCTTCTCCCCTCCGTCCCTGCACTAGACTTAGTTAATTCTCTGTGTCTTCCCTCTGGTTGAGCTCTCTAAAATGTGTCTGTGGTTTGGTTACTACAGGGGGTGCCCGGCATACGTCAGGGTGCATTCCTGAAAAGGGCAACAGATACTGAAACGACAGATACAGGGCAATTTTTGCCCATAAGAAATAGTGGCTTCCCCCCACACACACACACACCCAGCTCCATTCCCGCCCCACCTCTTCCCACCCAGTTCCACCCCCTCCTCTGAGCACACCCTGTCCCCGCTTCTCCCCCTCCCGCCCAGCACCTCCAGCACACTGCGGGAAGCACCCAAAGAAAAGCCACGCAAAAAGTGAAGCGACAGATGTGTGATTTGGAACACCTTCCCCTATTGATGAGCAACGGATATGTGAGACGACGGATAAGGGGAGACATATACTAGGGACATGATCACACTATTGCTGGCACCTAACTGGAGTTTCAATGTCTGCTTCCAGAAATGGGGTTCACATTGGCATCAGGAGGTGAGCAGCTTTCCAGAAACTAACCTGACTCATTAACTACTGTAGCCCAGCCCAAATCCGCATAGCAGCCAGCAGCATTAATCCAAGATTCAGGACAGATCCTGACCCTTTCTTTAAGGACCAATATGATAACTGAATGGGAAACTGGGCAGCCAAATGCAGTCCTGCACACCCGGCTTTTCAGGAAGACAGAGATGAATTTCCCAGCTGTGTTTAAATTTGAAATATAACTGGGATAAGGCACAATGGAAGCCCAGGTCACAGGGTTACCATTAAACGTCGCTTGTCCACAGAAGGTTGGTGAAACATGTTCTGTGGCACTTGCATGCAGCTTTCTGAGAAAGGTCAAAGATTAGTTAGTTTTGTAAAACATTCTGAAGGCGAAGAGCATAGATTTGATAATAAAGAAATGGCCTCCCTCTAGTTCAGACAAGTAGGTCATTCCCTCACCCTGGCTGTCCAACTAGGTTATGCCTCATGCAGGGTGGCAGGGATAGGTTTCTTTCATTTCTATGTATGGGAAGAGAAATAGATAAACCTGTGGGAGGCAACAGTGAGGATGAGTCAGAGGCAGCAGGGAAGGAGTGAAAGTAATTTTCTGGGGAGCTAATTAATGCAGTTGGAAAATGCAGATTCCGAGCATTCCTCGGTTCTTTGGAACTGAATAACTATTCATATAGGGATGGTTTCATTAACCTCACTAATTATAGTGTAATTAATTCCTGGGGGGGGGGGGGTTATGGTGAAGCTTACCCAGACACCATATTGTCCTTTCTCCTCTCACTAGGAAGGAGCCAGTGTCTGACCATCGTGTTTGACAGGAGAAAGACACAAAGGGATTGGTGGGGGAAGGGGGAGCCAGATGAGCTCTTGGCTCCAATAGTAGTACAAAGCTTTCCACTAACTCGGAGCTTAATGCTGAGGCTTTGCTGGAAGGAAAGGCCAGTGGATCTGTTCCTTAGCTGGGCACAGCGAGGCCTCCAATTTCAGCTAACTAATGAGTGCAGCAGCAATCCAAGGAGATCTTTGCCGCCTCCCTAGGTGCATGTGTGGTAATAGCCACCCGTCCCAAACCTGGACTTTTGCGTCCAAAATCTGGGGGCTTACCTGAAACTCCCCCAAGCTCACTACCAGCTTGGATATTCTCGCTGCCACCAACTAGGACTATTGGGGGTCCTAGTATGCCCCCCGAGTCACCCCAACTGTCCCCTGGGGGACCCCCAAGACCCAGAGCCCTGGGTCTCCCTCTCTTCTCTCCCAGCTTCCCCCCCTTCCCTGGGTTAGCCGGTGCGAGACTAGACTTCACTCTTTGAATGCAACCGGCGAGGCAATCTAGCGTCCCCGAGGCTATGCATTCACAGCTAATCACAGCTAGCACACAAGGAGATTCCCCCTCCCTGGTCTCGTAGCAGTAACTAGAGAAAAACTTCAAACACAAGAGAACAGAGATGATTCTTTTTCTCTTTCCCCGTAGCCTGCTCTTTCCCTGGAAACAATAGGAAAATAGCCCACAGCCTGGCTTTTCCCTTCCCTTTGCCTCACTAGGAAAAGAAACTCCCACCAGTTTTCAAAAGAACTTTATATAAAAAGAAAGAAAATACAAAACAATAATCTTGCATTAAGAAACTCAATACAGGCTCTTGCTTATAAGAAAATATGAATAAACAGTCTGATTTAAAAGATAGCCCGATTAAACCAGTCCAGCAAATCAACATACATGTAAATACAACACAAAGCTCATCATAGCCGAATTACTTTGCTTTCCTTTGTACTCACAGATGTTTAGGAGAAACTTTGAGATAAGATGGAGTTAGAAGAAAACTTGTTTACCCATAGCCGAGGAAACAACAAAGACCCCGAGTATACAAATTCCCGCCCCTGACTTTAAACAATCCAGTTCTCTGATTGGTCCTCTGGTCAGGTGTTTGGTTACCCTTTCCAGGTAAAAGAAACTTAACCCTTACCTTACCTATCTACTTATGACAGCATGTTTTACAACATGCATTTCCAAAGCACCATTTACCTGCAGCATGTCATTGAAGGAGAATAGGGGACGGGAAGCTCATATTTCTCCTGAGAGAGGAAGATTTGTTTCCTCAAAGTCATATTCCATGCCCGGACAGCAGCCTGGGGCATTCCGTCAGGTTAATCATGTCCACAAAAGCGACCGTGAAGCAGGTAGAGATTTTCTGTAGGAAGAATAACCTCTGCCGCTGTCCAAGCACCAATTCCACACTGTGCCAATACTGCAAGGTTAGCCTCCCCCTGCTACACATTATCAAGCGGCCCCCACACAGCAGGGACATGTACAGAGGGATGGATAGATATTAGCACACACTGGTAGTGATATATGAGGTTTTTTTCCTGAAACATCTCCCTGATTTTAAAAAAATCTAGCTCGCGCAGAATCAGAATCGCATTGAACCATAATAAAGCCAAGCGTGTTAAATAGTTGTTTGTATAAAAAGCACGAGGAGGCATTTTTCCTTGTAAAAATTAAACAGAAGAGGTGAGCAGGGGTGACTCTTGCAGAGCTCCAGTGTGGTATTAGTTATTAGTTGTATCACAGTAGCACCAAAAGGCCCATGCCAAGATCAGGGGTTCCAGCATATACGATGCTGAAGAAAAATTAAGTAACTTGACCGAGATCACACCAGAAATGTGTGGCAGAGCTGGGAACCCAAGCCCAGAACTTGAGGACCAAGCCCAGAGCTTTAACCACATGGCTCTTCTTCCTGCCAAACAGCCACACTCCGTACATGAGGAGATACATTGCAAAGGAAACTGCTAACACCACGTCCTGGCATGATGATCAAAGCATGAATTCGTTAAATGTCGGCTCACATTCAGACAACAAGATGACTTTGTGCTCTACAGTCCCTGTGCACAAACTCCCCATGTCATATGGAATCCCCATAAGCACAAAAGAATTAAGTAACTCATTGAAGGTACGATCCCATTCCCCATCTTATCCACTCTGCTGCTGCTCCCTTTCCTCCTCTCCTGCTTACAGCACAATCCCACAAAACCAGACTTCATCGTTAGCGTTCAGTGCAACACCGGATGGCTGGAAAGTTCTCAGCTTGCAGAGGGTCATTTTCAGCACAGCCACACCTCCACCAGCATGACTGGTCTTGGTATTTCCAAAGGGTCTGTAACAGGAAGAGGCCATAGGATATTACAGAGTCTCTATTCAAGAAACTACGGGCCAGATCCTCAAGCTGTGTAAAGTGAGAAACTTCAGCTCAGGTCAATGGAGCCATGACTAGTCACAGCAACCGAGGACCAGGGCCTTCTGAGATAAAGGCACTCTTGGCTTGCCGTGATTTCTTCTGGACAGCTATTGGAATAAGTGGCTTCTATCTGATGTTATTTCCCAAATTGGTTTCAAAATCTCTCACCTGAAACACACTTTTCAGTTGTGTGTTATCACGATCAATGTGGTATCGAGGTGATTGCACGTCTGTCCTAAAATAGATCGCATCATTATAATGTAGTGAGTCAGGATGGTGCTTCTGTCTCACCCTGTTTTAAGTGACCACTGGTGGCAAGGCCACGTTCCCATGCTGCTCACATTTATGAGAGTTCATATTTGGCCCTTATAAGTAGTATCCAAAAGCTGTTGCACTGCGCCAGGCTGTTCCAGTGAGTGAAACCCCAGAAAGACCCACAGAGCATGCAGTTTCCTCCAACAGCTGCAAAGGTCCACCTGGAACAAGGCTGAGGCCCACCAGCAAGACGGTGTGTGCCACTGCCCATGCTCTACCTGTTCTGTACAGAGAAGACTCCAGGGTTCTTGTATTACGTGTCTTTCATCACCACTAAAAATAATGACCCACGTGCATCATGGGACTATTTTAAAATCCAGTATGGATCCAATCAGCTCCAGATAGTTAGTTTATTAGGAGCTAGTGTTGGGCCATCTACAGGCTGTAATTAATTTTTTTAATCTGTGGGTTGCAGAGTCATTAACCCGCATGGTTTCTGGAGTGATTCAGATTAACAAACCCAGGCTGTAAATGCAATTGAGTGCATGCAAGGGCAGTTAACTGAGTAGCAAAGGCTGATTTAAATAATCAATGTGGCATTGATTTACCTCCACTTGTTGGCATCCAGGTCAAACGCTTCCACAATAGTAATGTGTATGACATCATAAACCCCTGATGGCCAGTAGGTATCCATTGGCTGCAGCAGCTTTCATCTAAACACAAAAATCCCTGGGTTTCAGAAGTGAGGGTGAAAGGAACAAGCCGGGGGGGGGGGGGGCTTAAAACTAAGCTGGGCTCATGGAGCTGAAGAGCTCTAGAAAATTTTCACTCTGTGGGCAACAATAAATGGAAAGGGAGGGGATGAGATCCTGAAAACTGGGCTGTTTCCATCCTTAGAGACTCTTATAGCTGTTGATCTTCTGCATTAGGATTGTCAGTGCTGTGCCCAGGATCAGCACAGCAATGCACGCTGGCTCTGTTGATATATTGGAGCCCTTCTACCCAGAAAGAAAATAAATCATCCAAAAGCGGCTTGGCAATTTGAAAAGGAAAACAGAACAGGTTTGGCATTTGCTAGGAGTAAATGGAGTTTAATATCCCAAACCACTCAGCTCATGGAAAAAGGCACGAAGTGACAAGAGCAGGGATTGGGATGGAGGAAAAGGGGCAGAATCTACTCAAGATCTGCCCACAGTGCCTGTGTAATCTGACATCTCTATTAAGATGATCAGCAGTGAAATAGTTAACATCACAACTACTGGCATTCGACTCCATTGAGCAGAATAGGGCAGTTCATCCATCTCTTAGCACTGTTATATCTAGCTGCAGCCTCAGCAAAGCAGCCCTGCTTCTTCACAGACAGGTGGGCAGACCCTCTTGGTTTTAAAAAGAGACTTAAATTCTGCAGAAGCTGATGAGAAGCCACTAGACAGTACCACTGAATGCCTGCCCAGCCCATCTTCTGAGCATACAGCGATGACCCTGGATGCAGAGATGCCTCTTCCCTTCCCACCCCTCACTTTTCAAATTTTTTTTTTAAATAATCAAATTCCAGCCATTGTGTAGCTCTGTAATTGCACAGAGGTTATGCTTCTTTGAAGGTGGCATTTTCAAACACAATTAACATGCAACTAGCAGAGAACACTAAGAACACGCTCAGGAGGGTGATGCTGTGCCTATTTTCAGAATGACAAAGCCTCTCATCTTCACTACAATACATTAATCAGAGTTTGTTTTACTTCATCATTGCATATGTTGCCATCAGCAAGGGAAGGGCAGAAGAGAAAATATACAGGAACAAATACCCTTTCCCCAGCAGGGAGAAAACCTCAAAGTAACCTCATTTGGATGAGGTAACTAATACAAAAGAAATTTATAAAAAATTAAACTCACAATATTTTTTTGCTGCTTCTTCCTAGACACTGTAATCCATACCCAACTCTTCAGTTGCATTTCCCATTGGGAACACATTCCACCTGCCCTGTGTCCCAAACTGGCTGACCATTGATCTCTGAATTAAATTTGAGAACTTGGGGGTTTATCTGCACCCTGAATTATTTGGGTCCAGGTTACCTGAGCTACCAAGTCTCCAGATTCAATGGGAGATGAGACGGTGCTCTTGGTGAGGGGCAACCAACTCTGGAATTCATTCCTCCAGTCCCCTTGGTACACAGACCAGATCTGGAGACCTTCAGATCATGCTGCACACCCTGTCTGTTTCGCCAACCTTGTCCTGAGGAGGACGGTATGTCTGGTAGGGCAGATGGAGGAGGAGAGGCGTCGGAGTTGGGTGACATTGATCCAGTTTTGTATCTGTCTTCTTGTGTTAGTGTTACAATCGAATGGGCTGGAAACAGAGGTTCTGGTTCTGACTTTCTGTGTGGTCTTGAGCAAGTCAGTTCCCTGCTCTGTGCCTTGGTTTCTTCATCTGTTGAACTTAGGTTCCTATACTGTCCCATCACTGTGATGTGGGAGGAATAATGAACTAGACCCCATGGCAAAGCACTACAGGATCCTTGGATGGAAGCTTGAGGCTTGTAAAAGACTGTTCACAAGCAATACCTTACTCCTCTTTGATTTCATGGGCATCATCGGTGACCATTCATTGGTGACTGGATTGAACCACTCAGCACTACAGAGCTCCGTGAGGTCATCCCAGCCACTGAGAGCCTAGATTTTCCCTTCAAGTGTAGCACAGTCAAAATTATCTCTGCAGGTGCCCAAGGGAGGGTAAGAGGACCATGAATCCTCCTCAGGATTGTAATGTTCCACTGGGAGAAAACCAGAAGAAAGATGGCCAGGAAAGAGCCACAAGATCCTGGGTTCTAATCCCACCTCTGACCCTTGTGACCCTTTGGTAAATCTTGGATTTACTTCTGTGAGTTTGGGTCAATCGCTCTGTGCCTCAGTATCCAACAGGGAAAATAAAACTCGCCTACCTCACAGGGGTGCTGTGAGAACTGAGTCAATAATGGCTGCAAAATGCTTTGAAGATTAAAAGCACCAATTGCTGAGCTTTGTTACTGAGACACGAGAAGTTAACAAAAAAAATTCCCACTCAGACAGATCAGACAGCTAGGAGGCTGCCCGGCTTGGCCTTAGTTAATTGGATTGAACAGTGGAAAGGATTCATAATTGGGGAGCAGCAAAGGGTGGCTGGGCCTGAGTGTGGGCAACATGGAACCATTCTCCAGCTCCATACTGGAGGGAAAGTGGGGATGGCGCAGGGGGCTCTGCTTGCTTGGAGCAGCTTTCTCATTCTCTCCAGGTGGCAGAGATCTCCCCCTACTTCGAGAGGGAAGGAAAGGGAGGCAGAGCGGTGGAGAGAGTCTAAACTGCCATAGAGCCCAAGGCCGAATATACTGGTGTGAGAATCGTACACTCATCTTAGACAGGGGCTCAACATTGTGCCAACTTCACTCTTCCATTACCTGAATACGGCGGAGACTGGCCATCTGAGCCACTGACAGCATAGAGGTAGCCGTCTAGCACTGTCAGCCCTACCCGTACGGTGGCAGGTCAGGGTGCCATCGTGCACCACCTGTTCCCACAAGGATCATACCTAAAGCCAGAGGGAGGCATTCGGAGCAGGAGAACACCATGGACTGTCCCAGGTACTACACATGAGAGCTTCTTTCCGGGCTAAGTTACGAGCAGGGTGTCTGGTATTCAGCCTGTCTCTATACAAGGCTCTCTGAGAACACAACACACGTCTCCACACACAACCCTTATCAGACAAGTCCCATTCACCCTGGTAGATCCGTGCCCTTTCACAAATCAAAACATGCGAATTTATCGCTGGCGAAAGGAGTCAGATTGAAGATCTCTGGAGACTGAAGCCCTCTGTCTACAGGACAGGTTCCGATCAGACACAGGTAGCATGAGCTTCCCCCACACTGCCCCGTCCAATGCTTCGCACCTGACAGGAGAGCAGGCTGCTGGCCATCTTGTGAATTACAAACCAGAAACCTCCAGGTCCCAGCTCCCCTGCTTGGCAGAGATGGGGTGCCTCATGCCAGTGGAGGGTTTCGAGGCAACATTGAACTGAACTCAGATATTGGCAGTCCTACAGAGCACAGTCCATGAAAGTTATGTCCATCCGCACACGGGTTATGATACCTTTCCACAGTGCTGAGGCATACTCTCCCGTCACAGCCTCCTACACAGTACAGATAGCCTCCCAGCGCCGCTACACCCATGTCTCATTTGCCTTCGCTCAGGGGGCCATGTCACGTCTCCATTCCTGCGTCGTGGGGGTCATGCCTTGTGCAAGGCAAAGAAGAAAGTTTTGGTTTTTTTTAAAAGGTGACAAGGTGGCAAATGTCTCACATGCCATGCAAGGAAAGGTGGGGTTAGAAACAACACATTCAACACTAATTAGTGCCTGAATTTGGATTCTGTTTTCAGATGGGAGCGAATCTCTTGCACTGACTATTCTGAGCATTGTGTAGGTGCCTGCACGGAACAGGCATTCATAAGGAAGGATGGTCTTGGGATTAAGGCCCTAGACTGGGAGTCAGGAGCTGCAAGTTCAATTCCCAGCCCTGCTGCAGACTCCCTGTGTGACCTTGTGCAAGTCCCTTCATCTCTCTGTGCCTCAGTTTTAGATCTGAAAAATAGGGTTGGTGAAATGACGAATTCAGTACAGCTTGCGAAGGGCTTGGGTACTGTACTGACTGGGAGATGGTCATGTGTACATAAAGCAGCCAGTCAGTAGGTGTCCATTTCTTTGCTATGCATACATCACTGTTTTCCATGGTGAATGTAATGTTTGTTTTAACATGTGCTGGGTATATTGCTGTCCCTAATAGTGCATCTATAATGCAGGCAGTGGGTCCTAGTGGTCAGGCCAGGACATATTACTTAACCTTTCTGTGCCTTAGTTTCCCCATCTGTAAAATGAGGGATCTGATACTAACTTCCTTTGCAAAGTGCTTTTAGATCTGCTGGTGAAAAGCCCTTTACAAGAGCTAACTGGTATTATTTTATCAACAAAGCTCAGTTTGATTAATTTAAAAATTCTTAATTTAAGAAATGATTCTGTATTTAAAATAAGATACTTAGATGGAATATAGATTTAATAGCATATGGTATAGATCTAATTCAAAGCAATGAGGCGGAAATTAGGGCACAACGTGGGATGCTTGGTATGTTGTGGAAATTAACATAAGTAGAAAACTCTCACTGTATATCACTAGGTGGGCTGGTTTTTTGTCAAACTGATATCTCAGAAAGGAGTCAGCCCATCAGGAATAAACTCACCTTAAGGGTTTTTGCAGCCTTGGAAAGACAACTTAGCACATTTCTCACATGCTAGCACTCTTTCAATCCAACTTATATTTAGCAATGTGTTTCAGAAGCTGAATGTAGCACTTATGGAACAAGCAGAGGGCTTAAAGTAGCCTTTGCCAAGCGGTAACTGGTTGTCAGCACTGTCATTAAACTCAAGTAGTAACTACAACCACCAAAGATATAGGGGATATTCTCTGTTCCCAAGAACCCTGTGTGCAAGGTGCAGTTAAATGCAAGGGATATGGTTATAAAAGAATGTTGTCAGCTCAGCCCTTGCTACTCATTAAACAGAAGAAATATCTCCTTTGTATATTACAAATCTCAGACTCACTTGTCTGTCCTATGCCAGCACTTTTTATTAATGATACATTAAAAAAAAGTCTTCAATTTCCATTAAAAATAATTCTAAAGATTGTAAGAGAAAGACAAATTTTGTACAAATTCAGTTAATTAAGCCATCTCCTTCCACTGTCTCCCAACCCGAATTGTTTAGAGAGCCGGTATCACACTTCTAAGTAAGGAGTTTACCCCTTTGCTGACTACAAGTGAAATCATTTTTCACTGTCTAGTTTACTTATCACCACTGTTTTAAATGTAGCAAACAGCTTCAGACATGTCACGTTCTAAGTCCATTCCACCTACTGGGTCTTATCCACTAGCAACATGCTGCAAAGTTTGGGCTGCAAGCACTGCAGGGGGAAATATATTGACTTTTAATGATCTAGACGCCCTGTGGGACTTTGGGAAGTCGCTTAGTTTCTCTGTGGTTCAGCTCCCCGTGCATAAATGGCAATAGCCCCTTCTTTCCCCTCTCCTTTGTCTGTCTTGTCTAGTTCGATTGTCAATTCTTTGAGCATGGACTGTCTATTACTATGTGCATGTGGACCCCCAAGCTCAGCTGAGTGCTCTAAGGGTTATTGTAATACAAATAGATAAAAAGGTGCCGTGCAGACATACCCGAGGTGCAAAGGGATTGCTCCAACATTGCAGCATATTAATGAGCCTACCGATCTGTTGTTAGTGGATGCAGTCACAGAGTAAAGGCTTTAGAGTTCCAGGGTAATTACATATAGCAGCTAACACCTTCCTGCCTGAGCCAAAACAACTTTCAAATATTATATCGAAACTCCACTTTGCAGGAGCAGCATTCTAGGAGATTCCGGTTCCATCTCCCCTAATCCTGAGAACCACCACAAGTGCCTTAGGCACTTAGTTAACTTGTGGGAATCGAAATTGTTCAGGCTCCAGACTGGCCTGCCTTTTGTCCATTTCACAAATTAAAGTTCCCTCTCATTTCCATTAATCTTAATGGGATCAAAGTCTTTCCATTAACGCTAAAGGCTTTTCACTTTTGCAAGCTGAAAAGCAAGATGATATTGTTATAAAAAGCATGCGAGTTGCATAGTCCATTAGTCAGAACCCTGGATTTGCATGCGAGATTTCAAAGCTATCTAATCCTCAGAAGCCAACACTATTTGTATCATGCTTCAAACACAGGTATTTTACCCTTCAGCACTCGTTTCTGCTCTTCCTCAGATTTCTAACTGACTAGCTCAGCCAGACTATTTAGATAAACAGAATCGCCGCATTCTAAGAGCTAAACACGTGAGCAACAGAAGCATCATCTTTCAGCTCTGAGAAAGAGACATTTCAGAGCTGAGAAATGAACTGTACTTTAACTTCTGGTTTTCTCTCAGTCAGTTGGGATGATGTCTGTTTACAAAGAGTGGAAAATAGAGAAGCCAGCCAGGAAGAACCAAATTCATGTTTAAATTTCTACCTGACAACCCATACATCAAAGTGAATTGCTACTAAGATTTTTGGGACTGCTAAATAGAGTTAAAATTAATAGCAGGGAGTACAAGGAAGAGTTAAGACACTCAGATGTGTGTTTATTTTATATTTTAGTACAAAAAAGATGGTGATTTCAAACCAACAGGTGACTTGGAATGTCATTTAGTGCCTGTTTTGTCTGACAGCGACACAGTTTTCGTTTCAATTTGCAGCAGGATTTGAATTGATGACCTGTAGAGACAGACCCAGATCAACCTTCCAGATCTGAAAGTTCCACCACATTTGGGTCTGTCTGGATCAGAACTCTGTGGATGGACCCCATCTGTGAAAGGGGCTGAACCAAGAGTCAAGCATCTCTCAAACTTTGGGAAGTTTGTGAACTCTGTGGCTCAAGGTTGCCTCCTTCCTGAAGTACAAACATCTTGGGTCACATTTTCAAAAAGGGGCAGCCTTCCATTTTCTGGCATAATGGACACCTGCCTTTTTCCATATGAAGGTGCACTGCGGATGGCAGCCCAGTTGCTTCCTCTGCCTACCTGACCACAGGGTCAGGTGCCAGCAGGGAATCCAAGATGTACGTAGCCTGGTTTGCACCAGAAATTCATTTGCAGAATTATAGGGGCAAAATCTGCTGGGAGCCACTTGTACCTTCAAAAACAAACACCAGGCTTCAGCCCTTTGATACATTCTTTTGTGCCTAACACAGCAGATTTTCTGTTGCACAGACAAGTTTAAAACATCTTAACCCTGCAGAACCCGAAGTTTCCTAGTCCTTCTGTTCTACTCATCTGCTTCATAGCACAGCACTTCTGCTGGATGCAGGGTTAGCTCTCCACGCTACTGAGGCAGGTTGTGCCATCATAGCCACTGACGGCATAGACGAAGTCATCAAGAGGAGCCGCTCTGACACCACAGCAGTGTCTAGAGACAGGTACCAGCACTTTCCATTCATGGTCCAGGGGGTTATAACATTCCACACCACTGATATCGTCATTGGGGATCCAGCCTCCAGTTGGAAGGAGAGACATGGCACAACAGAAGCCAGAGAAATAGTACTGATGATGATTAAAAAAGTCTGAGAATTAAACAACAATCTACGCAGTGGGGGTGCAGTGCCTGCATCAAACCATCAAGCCCTGCATTGCAATGGATTTCCCACCCTATGTTTCACTTCCCTTTCCTCCCTCTCCCCACCTCAAAGCTCACGCCATCATGCCGACCACTCGCGGTAAGGGCTATGAACATTGCATCCAAACCACTGCAGTGCCGATCTGCCA